>NC_092214.1:448385-530752 GCF_043381705.1 Parasteatoda tepidariorum
ATAAAATCTCCTACATCTGATAAAGCAAAAAATTTTTTTTCTTTTAAAACTGTATAAAGTTCTTCTTTAACTCATTTCTCAAATCTATTATAGTTCATTATTAGCGTAACAGTATGTATTTCATTGTGAAGAATTTTTATTATGCATTTGGAATGAAAGAATTAATTTTTTTTCCTAATTACGCATCTGAAATGCTGAATTTAGCGATAAAGGTAATTTTTGCAATGTACTGCAATAAAAATACCTTATATAAAATTTTCTGACATTTGAATTGGAAACTGAATGCAATATGCCTTAGTATATGGTGAGCACACAAGCCTTTATATATACACTGGTTATCATAAATTAAGGAAAATTCACAAAAATCGCGATAACTCAAGANAATAGATTTTACACTTTCAAGAACAATAATAAAAAAAAAGAAGTTGAAAAATAAAATATTTACAAGAATCTATTTTTAAATAAAATTAAGTATGAATTTTTCATTCAAAACGAAAACTGCTTATAAAAAATACAAGAGCGGTGTGAAGATAGAAGTGAATAAGAAAGAAATTTTTAACTAGAATAGAACCATCATTTTCCTACTCAATCAGCGTAATAGGGTTTCACGATGTAGCAAGATATGACGCATAAATCGATTGAGTTACCATATTCTCAATTTTGCGGTTTTCAGAGAGCTTATTCTCGACCGCGCCAAGCGGTGCCGAAATCGTGAGCATTTCCATGAGTGCCTCCCGTGCTTTGGTAGCCAGGCGACCTGCAAGCACTTTGCGGTAAAACAGCTTGACCGCGCACCCTCGATCCCTACCGCAGGCAGATCAAAGTGGTCACCCTACCGCTTATTGACCGCAGCCAGTGATGCTTGAATTCGGTATTCTGCTGGGAACCGTGTCTTGACCACCAGTTCACTGCGGGACAAATTAAATAATAAAAGTTAGTTCTAATTATAATTTCTAAAAGCATCTTTAAAAACTAAGGAATCAGAGATGGAACATTCTTCTTAAGTGGGAAAAAATCATCGCCAATCTTTGAGCCTTTCATAATGTTTTTAGTTTTCCCGGAAGTTGCCAAGACTTATCGATTATTCTACCATAGATCATGATACGAAAATTTTCCCCACATAGTATCCATGGTTAAAAACAGCATACTAATTATTCGTAATCAAATGCAGTCAAGAATGAGTACTCAAAGCAATTCTCAGGTAGTATGGTAAAAGTATTTATCAATAGGTATTTTTAGTACATTTTTACACATCTAATCATAATATTATAAGTTAATTATAATTTATAAAATAAACAAACGGATTTTTAATAACTGATTACTGAATTTCAATTTTCAATTGATGGTTGATTATGTAAAATTTTGAGAAATTTCAGTGTTAACAAAAACTTTCAAGATTTTTAATACTTGAAATCATGAAAATATGCCCATAAAATCGCGAATAAGCATTTTAAAATGAATTTACAATGATAAAGTATTTGCTTTTAATAAAACTCGTAAGTTTTAAATTTAGATGTAATAGTAAAGTTTTTTTTTTTCTTTTTTTTTCTTTTTTTGTAACTATTTGGTAGTTTTACAGTATTCTGCTTAGGTTTTACTTATATTAAAATTTTTTTGTGAAAAATTATCACTTTATTATAATTAAATCATATCAGTTTGTTTTAATAAAAAGAAAATTAATAAAAACAAAATTACTATTTACAATTTCTAAAAGATACATTGGCATTAAAAAAAAGTAAGCAATCGGAAAAAAATGATCAAAATGATAATTTCCAAATTTATATACATATTTAACTATCCATTAAATATAATTGTAAAACAAATACATTTGGTCATTTTTAGTATCTTTCATTTCGTCTAGTTTCTTCCAATTTCCTCCAGTTTCTTCCAGTATTCTGGGAGGCTTCTTTCGGACAAAATGTCAACCCTGATTATAACGGATAACAACCCAATAACTGAAACTCATAAGTTAGAGAGAACAAACTATAAGAAATCTTCTTCTGATAAAATATTTATAAGTTGGTAAGTTGGATATTTTTAATGCTTAAAAAAACTAATAAAATTTATTTGTTCTATATATTTGTGATATAGGGTCACTGAATTACATTTTGCAATTTTTACCCTTTCCCTCTTCGAAGTTCGCAGTTTGGAAATTCTCAGACTAAAAGTCGCTCCTTTGATTGAAACGTTGTTTCGGTTTCTAGCCCTAAATGCCCGATATAGATACCCAATATAAATATAGTTTTGTCTATGGTAAGAACTCCCCCGCCACTGAGGCCGTCTGCTGCCATGAAAACAGGAATAACGCATTTCAGAAAGGGTAGCTTCTCTTCGTTCAACCGAAGAAAAAGATTCCCTTTCCCTCACCGATCCGAATCAAAACCTGCCCTAAACAATGACCCAACACCCCTACTTGAAATCGTTATCACTCGTTACCATAGTTACCGCCACATGTTCCGACGAATGGCTAGGGGAGTTCTTACATTAGAAAACTTATAGCTAAAGTGTGCCACCCCGAGATAAATTTTAGCAAGCAGATCGAATTTATTAGGAGGGTGTTAAAAGGAGAAAAAAACTTACATTTGGCCTTAAGTGATGCATTTTTATGCTGAATCGAATAACATCAAAATCAAATCGATAAAACTAATAGTACAGAAGTTATAAGGAATTTAATAAGTGTAAAAAAAGTGAAAATTTTTATTTTATGTGTTTACATATCTGAATTACGAATTCAGAAAAATTAATAGGTATTATTAATTATTGCCTATGTATTTATTTACTCTAAATCGAATGACACCAAAACAATAATCGAGTAGACTAATAATTCAAAGGGTATATAGACTAAAAAATACAATTTTATGATAACTATTTAAGTCCAATGTTGATGCATAAGCACAAATCATAGATATACAGATAAAAAAAATCTGCAAAAAATCATAGAGGAACATTGTTTTCTTCTTATTTTCTGCAGAAAATACGAAGTAACTTTTCGATTTGTACAATTTTATTTTAAGACCAGCTTTATAAACAAGTATTTATATGCTTAATCGGTAACTGCGCTGTGATTTTTCTCCTTAAAATATATGTGTCACTTATTATATTCGTCTTCTTTTTTTTCTTCTTTTCTTTTAAATGAAATAATGAAAAAAATCTAAGAAAAATCATACCAAAATCAATCAAAGCTATAAAAAATTTTCCTGCATGATAGAAAAATTGTTTTTCATTCATTTTTATTTCTATAGAATGAAGTACGTAACAGCGGTACGTAATCAGTTCTGGGGTTCAAACACTATCGGACAGACAATTCAGCCCAAGTGTCTCCTATCATGTCTTAGTGATTCCATTAAGATATGATCGATAATGTATGTAAATGTGGAACAGACCCTTAATTTTAAAAAATTAAATTTGCCAGTTTTCATTTAAACAATTATGAAAATTAATTTATTTTCATAAAAACTTTGAGAAATCCTAAATCCAAATGATCGTAAGAATTAGTCCATGAAGTGACTAAATTCGCCCAATTTAAACTGAGTGAATCGGTAAATTTTTTTTATCAGCATAAGTGGCTAACCTCTGCATTTAAGTTACAAATGCAAAAATTAAATAAATAAATAAATGGAAAAAAATAAGAATAAAAAAAATAAAAGAGGTTATCAAATAGGGATGACATAAGCCTACAGTACGCTCCCAGTCTTTTTATTTCCTAGAAAAAAGTTATAATGAACAACATTACTGGGAGTTGACGTATTATGTTTAAAATTTTTGAAAATTTATAAAAATGATATATAAAGAGACGAAAATAATATGAAAAGCTCTTGCCTCAAGTACGTAGGTATGGATTACTTTAATAAAAGCGTATGAAATAAAACAATTGTTAACAACTATTGTAAGAAGACGGTTAGAGGCTAAAACGAAAAAAGATTGGATGTTTAGCTAAAATTGGGGTTACATAAAAATTAAAGCCAAAGGAAAATGCTTGGTGGGGATAAAGTTTCACGTCAAAGCATTTCTCTAACCCGATGAAATCCCGAAACGAAATTAATTCTCAGGATGGCTATCGTCTTTTAACGGTGGACGGACTAGTAAGAAAGTTCAATCTTAATTAAGATAGTAGTAAAAAATTACACCTCGAAACTTTATGCAGAGCTAGACATAAAATTGTCCCAAAATGAATGAATGTTATTAAAACGACATTGACTTAAATTTCAAGTGGAACCAACATATATATATATATATATATACATTGTTCTAAAGCAGGGGTTTCCAGCTTACATGCGGTCGGGGGCCACAATTAAAAACAAATGGCGGCCGGCCGGGCAGCAACTTTATCAAAATTTCATGTAGGACTCCTTTATGTTTGAAAGAACATTAAATATTACTGTCAGATTTTTACCAAGTTGTACGAAACATAAGTATTGAATTACAAATTAAAATAAGAGGTAGATTTTTAAAAATATTTAATTGCATATTAAGAAATTCGAGCTACAATAACTTTAATGTGCACCCATGTATTAAACAATTAATGTGCAACAGATATCTAATTGTTAAGATATAAAACTTTAAAAAGGTTGGTATTAAAACTTACATAGTAGCACACAAAATGTTCAATGACAAAATTGAGGTTTATCTGTTGCAACCACCAGAGAATAGATATTCACACATTAAATTTAAAATTTACAATGTGTGTGTAAATATTTTCGGCCGAAAGAAGTGGTTTCAAAAAGTTAAATCGGAGGATTTCTTCGAGAAAATTTCTGATACACACATGCTAAATTATATTGACCAAATACAAAAAAATGAAATAAAAAAGAGCAGCATACACGATTATTTTTGTATTTGAATAAATATTTTCTTGGATGCAAAACCTGAGAAAGGATTTTTTTTGCACCGTTGGTATGATAAATTTCACAGAAACGAAGAAATTAGGTTTTTATTAGCGAGAAAAGTATTTTAAACCCCTATAGAGTTTTTACGAAAATTGTCCGCAAAAAAATGACAACTAATATATTTTAGTTCACGGGCCACAAAAAAAGGCTTCGCGGGCCGGATGAGGCTCCCGGGCTGCCAGTTGGAATCCACTGCTCTAAAGTTAAAAAATTTTAATTTTGATATATCAAAAAATCAAACAACTTGTTTATAATGTAGGACCAAAGTAAACAAGTAGAGAAATACCATTTTCCCACGTAAACAGAATTTTAACTATATTTATTACATAGCTATTGTATATATAATCTATAATTCGCTTTAATTTCATTAGTTATCTTTAATTTGCTCTTGTCGCCAAAATTTTACATAATTTGTGTCTAAAATTTTCATAAACATATTATTTTAGTTGTCATTGTCAATTCAAAGAAAACTGCAAACCTAATGATATAACTGAATAATTTTTTTTTCTCGCTTCTAATTTAGCTATGTATCGTATCTTGGCGTAGTAACTGTTTTATTTTCCAATAGTTTATTTTATAATCAATTTTTTCAAAGTTTATAATATCAAAACAATATAGCAGGTTTCTTTTACCACAAAAAATTGTGCATTTTTTTTTATCAAAATGTTTTATAAGATTAATTCAATTTTGGTAAAATAATTTATAGTTTCTATTTCCTTGCGAAAAATGGCTTTGTCTAAAGCAGCAAATTTGGAGAAAACAAGTTTTAATTCTCCCAATTTAGGTCAAATGGATTTAGTGGCTTTAAATAGCCATCATAAGTCGACACCATCTGCGGATCATGTTCTAAAAGTACGTATGAGAAGATTTAGGAAAATAGATATAAAATTAGACTACACTTCTATTTTTTGTATTGTTTTAATAGCATTGACTATCTCTGTAGGATCTTTATTAAAAATATTATTCTTTATTGATAATATTATAATTAGTTCATATCTTAAGCAAGATATTTGCAATAATTTTTAAGCGAGTTATTCTTCTTTAATTAATACTATAAGAGCAACTGAATTCCTGAAGAAAAAAAACGCACATTAATTAGTGATTGTTTATCCCTTTAAATATATGATAAAGATTTTGCCTTTTCATAAACTGAAAAAAACCTCCCCCTGAAAAAAAAACCTCTGGTAATATAAATTCTGTAAAATTTTAAATTTTTGACTTGAATCTTAAAGAAAATGTAAGCCTATTTTAAAAAGAGATGGAAAAAGCATCCAATAAATAATAATAAAATTTAAATATTTGCTCGATTATTTGAAGAATTTTGCGGTAATGTAGCGACAAACAAGTTTACGGAAACTAGTTCTTTTTCAAAGAAGGCTGTTATTTAAGCACCATTGATTGTAATTATTATGACTACTGTATTGCGATCTTTAATTGTAAGAGATTAGTCGCCTGCCTTGTATATAACTCTTCTGTATAGTATGGAAGTTCAGTGAGGCGTTTCAGCATACACGTAACTTCAATAAAACAAAGTCGATATAAAGTAAATATGAGTCACAACAAATATTCTTGGAACTTAAGTCACAAACTCTCTTCTCGTTACCCAGTGGGCACCTGTGGCGAATTCACGGCAGTGGAGTAGCGTCGAACACGTCACACAACCACAAGGCCGTTCATAGGGCGGGTCACATTCACACACAAGGGCATAGAACACAGAGAGAGAAAGAAACACCCATGCCCTGAGCAGGATTCGAACCCGCGACCAGCGCCTCAGGCACGCTAACCATCCGGCCATAAGGTCAGCTAGACGAAAGTATAACTGAACAGAATCATGTGACAATTATTCAACTTATCGCAAATTTAATTAATCACATTTCGACGCATTTGAGCCTATATCTGATTGAACTATTGAAAAAGTAAGTAAATTTCAAATTTATTTTGCTCATTTGAAACGTTAATTAAAATTATATGCAGATAAAATCCAGGCAACATTTGTCATATTATCTTAGTTCTAGAATAGTTTTTAAAGAATCTTTTTGTATTAAGATGTTTATCAAATTGAAATAGACATCTAGCTCTTTTCTTACATTGCTTGTTGCGCGATTTTAATATTTTTTAAAGTTTATTTCCTCAACTGTTATGAGAACTGTCAATATGAGATTTAATTTTAAATAAAATACCTTAATATACATATAAATTGATATTAATACTAACTTAAAAAGAGTAATATTTCGCGAGGATTCGGTGAATATATTTTAAAGTCGAGCTCTCGAGGAGATTTATTTCAACTGCAGACTAGGTGAAAGAATGAATGCATCTTCAGTAATGTTTCTTTCCGAAGACTTGAACAAAGCGCGCTTTTTTCAATATTTAATACAAATAATTCTTAAAACATCTTTGGAGTTAATTACTGTATTAAAATATCATAGTTATTCTGACCTTTTCCATATGATTATGCATTTAAGTGAATGAAATTCTTGAAATAAACTCTTTGATTATGTATCGAATTTTTTAAACTCAATAATTCATATTTAAAATAGAGAAATTTCAACTTTTTAACATTATATGTATTTAAATATAATAATAAATTATTCATACTTTTATATCCATATAAACGCTACCCTACAATAATGGAACAGACACTTTCAGTTTTTGTCGTGTTTTGAAATTTCTCAAGAAATACTAATAGGATTATTTTGTTACTTTAGAGGTTCATGTGATTTTTCTTACAAAACAATAAGGTTTCCAGTTTTCAGGGGTTTAAGAGACTTACAATAAATTGCGGGGAAAAAAGAACAAGTATTTTTGAACACCCTTTGCAGAAAATCAAGCTTGTAACTTGTATTGTTTGCTTTTGGTTGTTATCTGCAATAACTGCATAATATTTCGAAATATTTGTTCAAATATTTATGGAAATATGAACATTTATATAAAAAAAAAGTAATTTTTATTGTCCCGCGTTTTTTTCTCTATAGTTTTAAAAATATTCAATAAAATTAAACTAAATTTTTGGAGCAATTAAAATTAATTACATAATTATTGTATTTAAATTTGAATTTTTTTTATAAAATCTGCTTAAAATATGAGTATTTAAAGTAATTCTTTTATACTACGCATGTGCAGAAAAAACGTAAAACTTTTTTTTGTAATTTTGTAGTGAATCGCATTTGACAACTGATAAAGAAAAAAGGTCTGATTTTAATATCTTAAAAATTTAAAAAGTTTTAGGCAGTTTTCTACGTAGTTTTTGTACTTTTTAAAGGAAAGCATAAAATGATAAGGAGTTTTTCAAAAATTTCATCTTGTATAGGAAAAAAATTAATGATAAATGATAATTCCTTACAATAATCGTCCGAGCATCAAAATTTGATAGTATAAAGGAAAAAACATGAGAAAGAGTACATATTTTTATGAGGTATGATCCCTCACTATGCCGTTGTCATTTTTAATTAATCTTGTTTCATAATTACAAAATGAATTTGTAGAAAACCCCTTATCATTTTGAGCCTTCTTTTAAAAAGTACAAAAGCTACTTATAAAATTGTTTGAAACTTCTAAAATGTTTAAGATATTCAAATCAGCCATTTGTTACTAATTGTCAAATGCGATTAACTACAAAATTATGAAGAAAATTTTTAAATTTTTTTCGCGGTATAAAAGAATACTCGTATCTTGGCTAGTTTCTAAAAAAAAAATTCAAAAACAATTCAATTCTTAATAATTTTAAATTGATCAAAAAATTTTGTTTAATTTTATTAAATATTTTTAACGTTATAAAAAAAAAAAAAAAAAANAAAAAAAAAAAAAAAAAAAAAAAAAAAAAAAAAAAAAAAAAAAAAAAAACGTGAGACAAAAATATTTTTTTAAAATTTTATTTTCTATAAAAATGTCTATATCTCCAGAAATATTTAAGCGAAGTTTGCAAAATTTTGAGCAGTTAGTGCAAATAATAACCAAAGCAATCGATATAAATTGCAAGCTTATTGTTTGATTTTCTGGCATAGGATGTTTAAAAATACTTGTTTACTTTCGTAATTTATTGTCGGTCCCTAAACCTCTGAAAGCTTGAAATCTTATTGCCAAATATGAAAATAGCACGAACTAAACACCTCTTAGGTCACAAAATAATCCTCTTGGTATTTCTTGAGAAATTTAAAAAGAATGTCAAAAAATTAAAATTAAATTGTCTCTTCCATTACTATAGGGCAATGTGCATATATATATATATNATATATATATATATTTAAAAATGAACCAAAGCTCATTTCGTTATATATTTATAAAGAAATTATTAATATTATTTCAAATATTAAATAATATTCCCCCTAACATGAAATTTAAATTTACTTCTCATAGTTGTGAGTGATTTAGAAAATAAAATAATTTGTCTTAATATTAAAAAATGTAAAAAAAATAATTATAAACTGCATTTTTACTGTTTTTAGAATAAGTATTATTTTTATAAAATTTTACTTATTTCACAAATTAAAAATATTGAATGCTTCATAAAATTAAATTGAATTAAATATTTTACAAAATTCAAGAATTAGTATTAAATATACTTGATTTCATTTGTCAATAATATTAAATTTCTGTGATTTCATAAGTTAAGGGTTTTGTTTAACTAAAAATATAATAACTGAATTTACATTATATTGCATTGGTCCTGCTTTTAGAAAAATAATTATCGATTTGTATAATATTATTTATGATGTATGCATTTCTCAAATAATAAATGAAATAATCCTTTTATTTGAGTCAATTATACGAAAATGTGCATAAGCATTCATTTTTGGAGTGAAATTTCCGTAAAATAAATATCCTTTATTTTCCCAGTTTTCAACTAAAAAAGCAAATGTTATGATATCACGTTGTATAGCATAATGATATTGCGCATGTCTTAAGCATTGGCGTTAGTTTTCGATCAATTTTATAATTGTTTGAAGCATTGTTTTGATTTTGAGAAAGATAAATCGCCAAATATAGTATCCGAATTCTGTAGCCGCTTGCGTGTCGGTTTGGGTGATTCTGTTAGAGTAACTTGGAGAGTAGCTGTAAGAAGTTGAAATAAGGTGTCTTTCATTTTATACAAATCTTGATGCTTGATTTGAGAACTGATCGTATGGCTGTTATTTATACCGTTATTCTTACCTTAACGGTATATATGTGGTGTATTTTTTGACAATTTTAATCCATTCAATAGTGTGTTTTAAAAATGGAGAAATTGCACAAGGAACCGGATGTTAGTCGTCAAGATTATTATGCTTTTATTAATGAGTTAAAACTCTTTCATCAAAATAGAGGGTAAGTTTATGATTAATTTTTATTCAAAAGATCCTGTTTAAAATTCATTTTAATATTATTTCAGATTTTTATATGACTTTTCTAAATTTTTTACAGGACACCTTATCGACAACTACCGAAGATCAATGGCCGAGAAATTGATTTACAAAAATTGTATAATCAAGTAATCGCTTTGGGAGGATTACAAAAGGTAAATAATGAAATTTAATCATTTGAAATTTCTTTCTCAGATATTTCTCACTTTTTTAAAAAATTCGTTATGATGGAACTCTATGAAAGATGGGGTTGCCATCATATTTGCTCTGCTATTGATATGTTTCTAGAGGCCCTTAGAGGCTTCGTAGTTCTAATAAGTATACTCAGATACTATCACTATATGGGCTTTTTCTTTCTTTCTTTAAATGTTGACACTTCCGTTCGCTGTGTTTATGTTATCTTAACGCACTTTTTTTTTTTAAATTAAGGAGCTATCTTACCAGTATCATTGCTTCACTAATGTTCTTAAGCCTAATGTAGGGGAGAAAATATTATTTAATAACGACATGATCTGATATTTTGATAAAAATTTGTATTTAAAAAAAAATTATAAATAATATTGCAAATGATTGCCATTTTTTTTTTCGTTTTTGTTAATAAAAAATTACTTGAATCTAGTTTATATTTATTTTAATAATGTGAATTACCGATTATCATAACATGGTATTGATTTTTCTTAAATTTTAAAGTTTTTCAAATTTTAGTGAAATAATCAATAGCGCTGCTATCGCTTGTGAATAATTTTGATTATCTGAAATGAGTTTTTTAATTCTTATATTAAGTGAAGATGGGAATTCAAAACGTAAATATTAGTTGTTATTAATTTCTCTTATATCTGTATTTATAACTAGTAAGAGTTAAATGTTCCATGAAGATGTTTTTATATTTTTGTGCATCTTGATTAGTAATTTTCTTAATTCTATGCCTTAAATATATTGAAGATCTGTTTGTTGTGGGCAATTGTGAAAATGGTAGAGAAATTTCACACATTAAATTAATTTTTTACCAAGTTAATCAATTTTAAATCTATCAAGAAAAAAAATTAAGAATTTAATTAAAATTTTTTTTTAATTCTTTAGGCCCTTTTTTTAAAATTAATTTAAAGTCTTTTTTATTATTATTTATAATAATAGTATTTGTTTATTGCTTAACCAAGTTATTAAATATATATAGTATTTTAAATGTTAGTAAAAATATCATTAAATATTTTTCTTTTAATAATTTAGAGAGGTATTTTTAATGCTAATTTATATTTATTCTATTCCAATACATGAAAGTTAAAGCAAGGATTCTTAAAATTTCTTGATTTGTATAGATATTCTTATGTTATTTGTATATAATATTCAAATCCTATTGTTAAAATTTTATTACTATAATAATTTTTATTTATATAATGATTTTGTATGTTAAACTAAATTAGTCATTCAGCAATTTTCTTGAAAAATCAAAATTATCTTGAATTTAATACTTTTTATAATAGTTGCTTATTTTTTTATAATTATTTAATGTGCTATTACTCTTTCAGTAGCATAAGTTTTGATTAATTTTATTTGTAATATTGCAAATAATAAAATAAAAATGAGAATTACATCCTTGCTGATTTTCATTTTAATTAGTTAATGAAGCTAATTTTATCGTCTAATTTATTGGACAGCAGTAAAAGTAAACTTGTAATTTAGTGATGTATATCATATAGTAGTACATATTGCTAATTTAATTTTAAATATTGTACTTATGCATTTATAATGCAAAAATGTTTATAAATCAAAAACAATCTAAAGCTGAAATAATTATAACCTATTAATAAGTGTGGATATTTGTAATAAAGGCGTAATAAAAAGTTACTAGCATCAAGAATCAAAGAAGAGTTATTAAATTTAATTAAATATTTTAGTTAAAAGTTAATTACTATGTAAAAAAAGGATGGAATAATTTTCAGAAATATTACAAGATCTTTAAGTTAGTTTATTGGGGTCTACAAATCCTGGTTGCGATGGCATAAAAAAAATTGTAAGTTTTATCTAATATTCAAGTAAAGCTTCATTTCATATCAAAGCAAAAAGCTGTTCTTTTCATACCATAATATGTTGACCTCCTAAAAATTAAGCTTGGTTCATAGAAATTTTGTATTTTTATAGACTTCTCAGATACTATAGTTTTTATTTGTATTATTTATGGTATGTAATTATATTTTGGTATATAAAAAGTAGGAATATTTGAGTAAAATAATTGTAGATTTTTTATTTCATATTTAGACAACATATTTTTATTGTTAGTAAAATTATTATTAAGATTTTTTCTTTTGATAACAATAGAGAGGGTTTTGTTTTTATGGATATTACCATGGTAACTAACGTTACTTTCTTTATAATAGGTTTTCTTATTTTTAAAGCTTTTTCATTGATAAATATTTATTTTTTTTTTAAAAATTATATGGAAAGTTTTTCAATAACCTAATATAATGTATATCAGAAAAAGGAACAAAAATTATATATGTTTTATTTAGAATAAAAATATAGAATGTGAATTTTGTTACATAGAAAAAACATGGCTTAAACATTTTTATTTTCATAAGCAATAAAAAAAAAAAATATTTCTTTTAAATTTATTATTAGTTTTTTTAAATAAAACTTCAAACTAACAGAAAACATTTGAAAGTACACATGCAATGACATATTGGGAGTGGAAAACGTGGAAAAAACACTTGTGGGTAATTTTAAAATTTTTTTGTGACTGTTGTTACAAATACAAAATATTTACTAACTTAAATATTTTCAATATTTTTGCATGTTAAGTTTAAAAGGGATTGAGAAGTTTTTACCCTAGAAAAAGTAAATAAATAAACAATAACTTTTTTGTGCATTTAAAAATGCCTGTTCATCTTATTTAATAATTGTAAGCACATATTTATGTATTTTGTTTATTATGATATTTATCATAATAAATAAAATTCATATTTATTTGATGACTTTATACCTAGTTTTTGAGAAAAGTGAAGTTAAATAATTTTTACAGAAATGAAAAAAGTTATTTATTTATTTATTTTTTTAAATAAATACATTTCATTTATTGTTCTTTAATTGAAGATAGTATGTTTTTCATAAATTAAATGCATTAAGACATAAGTGAATGCATGTAGCAAAAATAATGCAAATAAATAATAATTATAATCTGAAACAATCTTTGTTCGCATTAAATATCTGTTATTCCTAATTGGTGTAATCATAAAACAGTAAATAATAGATTTAGCATTCATGAAATTTATGTACCATAATTGTTTAAATAAATAGACAGATGAATAAAATTTTATTTAAACTTAAATATGAACACTTGTACTGTTTGAAGGGCAATTGCATGGTTACTGTTGTTACAATGTTGTTAAGGTGGTGTTGCATATCGACTCATGAACTTTTTATATTAAATTAAGCAATTTTTTGCTGAAAAGCAACGAACACCTCTGTTTTATATTTATGCAAGAAAGACTTGATAAATTTTAATAGTTATAGAATGGTGAATTTGAAATATATTGACTCTTAATTTTATGAAAGGAAGGACAACTTATTAAATGACAGCAATAAAAAGTTTTAAATACAAACATTATTTATTATGGGAAAAGTTCCTGGTTGCTCTTTTTACAGAAAATTTGGTTACTCTTGTTACACTTTCTTTAGAAGTGAAGTTTATATTGGTGAATTTATTAAAATTTTTTGAAGCAAAAATGATTTTTAGAAATAGCAAACGGAAAACTCAACTTTTTTACAATTTTATCTTTTTTATAAAATATTTAGTCTTGATTTTTAGTTATAGCCTGCAGGAACCATTATATTTATGCAATAGGAGTCTTTTACTTTGTTCATTATTTCAATAGAATCAAACTTAGCTTCATGCTTACGCATTCTCATAATCATCTTTTTGTATTTTTGTTACTGGGACATCAGTCACCAGGCAGCCGTCAGGCTTCCATTTCGAGTGGAAAAGCAGTGCATTTAATTGGTAAACATTCACTAAAAATATACTTAAAATCTAAAAGTGTGTTCCTTCCTCAATTTTTTCCTGAAATTTTTCGTTAAAATAACATTTTTAGAGTTTCCTTTTTCATCTACAATAGCTTTTAAAAGTCTGTAAACAAATGTAACTTTTTTTTTTCTTCCCTGTATGAAAGCTCATTTTTGACACCATTATTGTTTTTAATTAATTTTTTATTTTAATGTCATGCTATCATACTCTAACTTCCAGTTCTCTTCAAATATGCTTCATTGGGTTTAAATATGACACTCGAGGTGGTGTGCTAAAAGTTTGTGGTCAATTATCGAGACATCAGACGCAAATGATGCGAGGCGTGTTCTTATGTTAGTAATCTTGATATAAAACAAAGTTATTTCCCGATACCCGAATTTTAGGCTGATAATTGTAAATTGTATCTTAAAATATTTAAATAAACTGGTTGATTCATTTATGCCATCAATAAGTTCCAAATTACCTTATCCTGATGTTCATATGTACCAACACGCAAGGACATCATCACTATGCTTTACTGTTCCAATTAAGTTCTTGGGATTAATTTCATCATTTTTTCTGCTTTAAAGCCTGAAGTTTCTGTTTTTTTTTTTAATTTTTTAAAAATTTTTTTTTTTTATTAAATTAAAAAATTTTTGCTGGTAGAACACTCATTTTATCAAGCTGTTTTGAGAACTCGTGGAAGATTGTCAGTAAAATTTGAGCAAAATATTTTGTATTAAATTTTTCAGAAATTATACCACACTCAAATGTGAATGTAGGAATTTTTCTACAAATTTTTAATTTTAATCTGTGATCACACTGATAGAACGTCCTTCTTTTACGCATTTTATCACATACTGCACAGTGGAGTGGAACAAAATAATTTTTGTTCTGAAATCCGTAAACATTTAAATGTACAATGACTTTTTGAGGTAAAATTTTTGTTACTTTTTGATTTTTGATCTCTTAAAAATTTCCTTTGTTTATTAAAATATTCCATGCAGTTTTGCTAAGAGTAGATGATTAATCTTATTTAATACCCATTCTGAATTATTCATTATGATTAATGAGCTCTATTTCAATAAAAGTCATAAGTTTACTAACATTTTTGGGAGCCATTTGTAAATATAAAAATTTATTGATTTATAATTAACTAGCATTGTTTTGTTTGCTTAATGAAAAGATATCAAATAATACTTATCCAAGGTATTTTTGGTCACTCTATGTTTTCCATTAGGTACACTTTGAGCAAAAACTGAGTAACACATTAAAACTTTTTTTATTCAATAAAGACTATGTATTCTACAAGCTACACATGTTAGTTTTTTCACACGTGTCTTAATTTTTTAAAAATTAATGCTGTACCAAAACATTAAAAAACAAAATTTTGCTAAGTTGTTGCAATAAATTAAGTTTAATTATTTTTTCGAGATTATATATTAAAAAAATTAACATTTTAGATAAATAACATGTCAAATAAATTAATACTTCACAATATTGAAATTTTTTCTTGTACCCTTCTTACATTTCAATGAGAAAAAAAAAGAGGAAAATAACCTGCAGACCTGGAAAGTTTTAGATTTTTACCTGGAAAAATCAGGGAAATTTAATATCTGATTTGAATGGGCAAATAAAAAGTTTGTAAAATACATTAGCCAATTACAAATACATAATACATTAGAGTATATTCTTCAGATTCTAATGATAAAAATGAAGAACATAGTTAGCTTTGTTCCTATGATATATGCTTACAAACTGTTCTTTCTTTCGCAATGCAAAATGCAAATTCGAGTTAATTTTTGGATGCAGTTGATAAAAAAGATGATTTTTTTAAAACATAAGTCAATAAATAAAAGCAGTTAGCTATTAATTTGTTAGTAATCCTCTCTAATTTGTGCAATAAATCAGTTTACTCCAATTAGTTTCTTTTAAATATTTTTTATTTATTTGCTTTTATAGAATGCAAAAATTTAAAAAAAAAAAAAAAAAAAAATAGAGCAGAGAAGTAACTACATTTTTTGATTTTCGTCTGAATTATAATATTTTTTTTCATTCCTTTTTAAGTTTATAACTTAATTTTATTTTTTGAAATAATTAGTTGGATTTTTATGAGAATATATATAGAGTTTTTAATTTAATATAAATGCAAAATAAAATTTTTTCTTGAAATGAAATATATATTAGGGATGTAACGAATAGTGATTTGATCGAATACTGAATATTCGGCAAAAATTTCGACCGAATAGCAAAATTTAAAAAAAAAAAATTAATAATAATAATTAATAAATATTTTTTATGTGGAAATAAGTTTAGTCATTATTAAAAACAAATCAAAACTTAGCTGTATTATTGAGATGGAGTAAAGGGGAAAAAATTAAATAGAAATGTTTAAAATAATAAAGGTAATTAGACATTAAGATATTTAGAAATATTTAAGAAACTAACAGCTGTTAAAAAAAACTGAAGTTTAAAAAAAAAAAAATTATAAATAATATTTTGCGGAAAAAAATAATCCGTAATACAATCTATCAGATAATATCTATCAGAAACTTTTTTAAAAATGCAACGTTATCATAAAAACGCCTATAAAAAGCAAAACAGAAGAAATAAAAAATCTATCATAATTCTTGAAAGAAAATTTTACAGCTAAATATTTCAGTTTTCCTATTACCGTTTTTCAAGAAAAAGTAAAATCTAAAGTAATAGATACCCTTTTAATTGCAGCGTCATAAGAAAAAGGTAGATAAAAACCAAAACAAAAATTTTTCTTAATTTTTAAACGAAAGATTTAACGATAAAAATCTTAATATAGCTTTTTCACATAGTAGTATTTTTGGAAAAGGGTGATATAAAAGAATAACGTTCATTAGAAACGCTCTTTAAAAAATGCTGTGTCATAATAAAAACGCTAATAAAAAGAAAAATGAATAAAAATCAAAAGAATAACTTTTCAAATTATTGAACTATATGAAATATATTGAACTATATGAATCAAAGAAAAAAAAATTATTCTTAGTTCTAAAATTTAACTTTAATGTGAGAATATCAGTTTTCTATCTTGCTATTTATCTGTCTGTTTTACCGTGCAAGGAAAAAAAAAAAAGACAAAATAATTAAGTCTTGTTAGAAACGCTTCGATTTAGTTAAAACAGAAAAACAAGCTCAAATGAAACAAAAAAGTTCTCAATTTTTAAAATGAAGTGTTGAAAAAACGATGTAATTGACTTGCCTGAATATAATTAAAAAAAAAANAATTAAAAAAAAAAAAAAAAAAATAGCATTACAAAACTTACTCAACAGAAAAGAGGCAATGAAAAAAATTAAGTCTATTCGTTTTTTTTTTTTTCTTTTTTGCAATTATTTCTTTTTTTTAACAATTTTTTTCTCTGTATTTATTGCTATACATTCTCGCATAATTTTAAAAATTCCGATATATTTATTACATTTGAATTTTAATCGCCCATTCGACGTGCTTTATTCGTGCTAATTTCTTCCTAAATTTAATTTTTTTTATCTTTTTTTTTCCTTTGAAATTATTTCTATGTTTTTCCATGTGACTGACGATCTCGTTATTTTTACTACAATCAAGCTTGGCATGGTATCTACCATGTGAGGTTTTTACCGGTACATACCATGGTTTTTACCGTCTATGAAAATAAACTTTCCCATAGTATTAACTATTTTGTGAAAAGAAGCATTTTTCGCATCCTTAAAAAATTACTTATTTCTTTTATTTGTGTGAACATCTTAAAAGCGTAAATAAAGACAATATTGAAACAAGAATTAGGAACATTTAAAATAGTCTTGTATGATAACATTGCGATACAATATATGATTATTTTAAGAATTATTGTTCTAAAAAATTTTCAAGGGTCGAAATTTTCTTGATATTCCTAATAAAAAATATTTTGTCCTGATTTGCCCTTTTAAACTTTATTTTTTCTGTTGTAGAGCATTATTAAGACTTATAATACTCAATATAACAAGTACAACATATCATGAGATCCTGTTTAAAATGCTAACATTTAATTTGCAAAAAAATATGTTAGTAACTAGTTAAAAATTACTAGCCTTCCGATATTCAACTATTTTTTTTTCCTTCATGTTTAAGTGAGCAATATTACTCGAAATAGAGATAAATAAAAAAATTTTTTTTTTAAATTTCTGATAATCAATATACAAAAGTGAAAAACAAACATTTAACTTTTTCTTGAAATCTTAACCCGAAATGTTGATGTTGCAAACATTCGTAGGCGACTACTGGCTAAGTAGTCTTAATCCCTAACAGAAAAATACTTCTGTTATTGCTCCGTGAAATATCTCTGCTATTGGAAATTCTGACTTGTCAGAATTACACACAATCAGACTTGTGTTTGCTATAAGAAGAAATTGTCGGAAATTTTTTAGAACTTTACGGTGAGATAGTTTCATTTCTTTAACTAATCAATTTTGTTTCGAGACGATGAATAATAGATGAATAAAAGTATCATTTAAAGGAGGAAGAAAAACAAATTTAAATAATAAATTTTTTCCCCTTCAACGCATAAAAAAAATATATATGTATTCTACATTTGTGGTCGATATTTCAGTATTTTGTAAAAAATTACTTATTCCTTATGTATTTGAGTTATCTTTACATTAAAAAACGTGAGCTTTGTGAAAAAAGAAAGGTTGGAAAAGAAAACAAAACAAAAAAACCCCACATATATTTACATGGAAAGCACACGATTTGAACGTATCAAAACAATGTAAACTAAGAGAAAAATACTTCTGCTATTGCTCCGTGAAATATCTCTGCTATTGGAAATTCTGACTTGTCAGAATTACACACAATCAGACTTGTGTTTGCTATAAGAAGAAATTGTCGGAAATTTTTTTAGAACTTTACGGTGAGATAGTTTCATTTCTTTAACTAATCAATTTTGTTTCGAGACGATGAATAATAGATGAATAAAAGTATCATTTAAAGGAGGAAGAAAAACAAATTTAAATAATAAATTTTTTCCCCTTCAACGCATAAAAAAAATATATATGTATTCTACATTTGTGGTCGATATTTCAGTATTTTGTAAAAAATTACTTATTCCTTATGTATTTGAGTTATCTTTACATTAAAAAACGTGAGCTTTGTGAAAAAAGAAAGGTTGGAAAAGAAAACAAAACAAAAAACCCCACATATATTTACATGGAAAGCACACGATTTGAACGTATCAAAACAATGTAAATCAAATGCACGTTTTGAGTGCATAAATAGCATTTTATTAAAAATATCAAGATTTTAAAAGCCGTTCAAAACTCAGAAGTTAAAACTGACGAATAATGGAGATAATCGCAAATGCTCAGATACGTAATTCAACTTTCCCATGGAATAAATCGAGAACATATGAAATATATCGATATTTTATAAAAATTTTGTGACATAAAAAAGATCGAAATACCATATTCATAGTTGCCAACCCTTCTGCATTTTTACTTATTTTAGCAGCTATTTTTTCCTCTTTTATGCACAGAAGAGAAGATCTTCTGCATTTTACCCATCCGCCTGATAGCTAGTATTTTCTTTAAGTCAGACGTCGCTGTTCCTCTTGTAACAGCCTTTGGCAGGGCCATAACTACATTTTTAATCAAGAATTAATAAATGAATATTGTACCATCAAGTAGCTGGTCAAAAATTTTTTTGAAACATGTTTCCTTTTTTGTTTTAAAAAAAGATGAGTATTGCTTTTTTATGCTCATATTAAGTGGATTTATAAATAAATAATTAAAATCCGCTTCTTTTATAAATTTATTGGTAATTAGTATGTGCTTGCGAATCTTCTGCATTTTTAGGCATTTCTTCTGCATTTTTTTTGTCTATCTTCTGCATTTTTATAACTAGAGGTTGGTAGCTATGCATATCTATTCAGCAGAAATCGAGTGTTTAAAAAAATAAATTACTCCGCAAATTTCGTATTCTGAATTTCTCCTGTCGTAATGATTCCGTATGGAAATGGTGGGATTTTAAGGACCACGTGAAAATCAGTAGCAAAGTTGCGAAAAGTTCGTTCGTAAAAAAAAAAGAAAAAAACGTATCGTTGCGTTAAAAAGTGATTGATCAAAATGCGCTATTCAAATTTCGTGTGTCGTAATAATATTGGATGGAGTTTTAGAAAATCAAAAGCAATAACTGCCATAAGAAAAGAAGAAAATTATCGGAACACCACATGGATTTCAAAAATGAATCGAGCTCTTTGAAAAGGTCTTAGTTAAATGCAGGATTTGAAATTTCCTTTTAATATCTTAATATAAACATTAAATAAAAGTTGTAACAAAATAAAAAAAAGGAATTAAAGGTACCACATTAAATTAGAGTTTGAAACAAAATACGCTTAATAACTTTAAAAAAATTGAGAAAAGAACAAACTTTTTTCTATAATTATTTTTTAATAAATTCTTTTGCTATATTTTTAATCAATTTTATACAGCAATTGAGTAATAACAGCCAAAGTCATTTATTACTGAATTTTTCTTTGAGTATGGAAGTAAATCCGAAATTGTGTTCCGTTCTCATGTCAAAAAAATCGTCATCGCGAGTGAACGAAATTTGTGGGAAAAAAAAGGTAAAAGAAGAATAAATGGTCTTTACGATATTTTGGCGAAATTACAAGAATTAAACTTTAGATTATTGAAACTCTGGAAAAAATTAGCCGAAATAAATTTTGTCTGTAATGCTTATTCGATGTATCTAGAGTTATGTTAATAATTACACTGTGTATTTTTGGAAAATGTCTTATTTCAGAGTTATTGTATTCAGTATTTTTTTAATTAATTTATCAAGTTAAAAATATTAAATTTGAAATAAATTTTTACTCAAGTATTGCATGATTATTTAAATGATGCATTTAGGAAGAAAAAATCATTGAAAACCATTGCAAAATTTAATGAAATGTATTTAATTGCTCAAATGCAAGTGCCACATTTTTTTATATTACAGTTATTATTTTGCATACATCTCTCAATTCATAATTCAAACAGGTTAGTTTTGTTTACCTTCAAGATAACCAATAATCCCTTGTTTTCTAAAACTCTATTTTTTCATCTTACTCAAAATATCACTTACATTGTCGATTTAATGCCATAACTTTTATTTAATGTTTTTTAAACATAGAACTCAAAATATCACTTTCCTATAGTTTTTTTTATTTAATTTTTTCATTTAGTTTTTATAATGAATGAAAAAAAGGGGTTTGGATGAATATATTTTGAGTGAGATGAGTCCTTATCATTAAAAAACGTGCTTAACGTGCTTTTTATTTAATCCAAAACAATATATTTGTTTATTATTGTGTATTTTCTATTGGATTATAACAATTTGCCAGTTTTTATTTTATGATAGAAAATTTATTAAAACTGAATTATTATTATAGAAATGATATTAAAAAAG
Organism: Parasteatoda tepidariorum; assembly: GCF_043381705.1. Classification (NCBI taxonomy): domain Eukaryota; kingdom Metazoa; phylum Arthropoda; class Arachnida; order Araneae; family Theridiidae; genus Parasteatoda; species Parasteatoda tepidariorum. The sequence goes on from NC_092214.1 coordinate 470,034, forward strand.
CAAATGTGTTATAGAATTAGTAAATTGGGACTAATGATACCAAACTGGAAAGGTTTTATTTATCACAATACCATTCTTGTATACTTTCATTGTTAAATTTACTGTTGGATATATTTCTATTCTCTTATTTTATTAATATAAAAATAATCTTAGGATACACTTTAGATAGATTTACAACAATTCTCCCTGTACTAAATTATTAAAAAAAAAAATTTTTTTTTTGGTAGGTTATTGATCATGATAAATGGGATTATGTTATAGAAGAATTGAAACTTCCAAAGTCATGTGCTAACTTCTCTCTGGGACTCCGTCAAATATATATAAGGTAAGTGCTTTATATTTTCACTCATTCATTTCAATGTTTACTCTTTTTGAGGATGATGATTTAATTACAGTCAGAAATATACCACTGTTTGATTATCATGTATTTGTATATACAATAAAACCTATTAAGTTGATTATTGTTTAATCTCAAAGATCAATTACCAAATTTGCTAATTCCCCTTTCATAAGTTGAGCACTCTTCTAATATAGTAGGCCACCAAAATATTGTCGAACAAGTAGTCAACTTGCACAGATTTCGCTGTTACGTTTAATTTATTTGTATTTAATTCATCTGTATCCATTGGTGGTCAAAATCGTTTAAAACTGAACTTATAAATCCAAGAAAAAATAACGAAAAGGTATACATTTTGCTACAACCTTAAATATAAAAATAAAAAGGTACGAAATATCCGTAAAAATAAAATATACGAATTGTAGATTCACTTATACTGAAAATTAACATGCTTTAGCGCTGTTTCCTAATGTTGTCTGTCTTGCACCCCTCTAATTAGTAAAAATGCTTCTGGACCTTCCCCCCCCCTCTCTGCTTAAAACTGTTTAGGAAAATGGGAGACATTTTTTTTTATTATCTGTTTTTAACGTGGAGTTAGGTATGAACAAACTCGATCTTCCCATTAATTTAGGTAACAAGGCAAAATGTGTTGAGTAGTATAACAATAAATTTTACTATAATTTCTATAAAATGTGTTTTTTTTAATTATTTGTATGTTTATTTACTTTTAATTTCGCCGGTAAAGAAGCGCAGCGTGAAGTCGAATTTCGTTTGAAAGCGGTGGAAGTTCTAGGTCCGATCACTAGGAGTTTTTTGTCGTATTTGTCGAGCAGTCGCCGTTCACTATTTTTTTTTTCTTAGACTAGTAACGACATTTTTTTCAAAGCTGTGTTTATAAATTTATTAAAAAAAAAAAAAAAAAAAAAACCGTTTTTATTTTGTTGAAACAATGAGCTAAAAGTATTTTATCCAAAATTCAGTAAAAATTTTCACAAAAGTTATAATCGTCTAAAAGCTTTTGAAAACACTATGCCGGAAAAATACCTGTAAAAATTTTGACACTGTATGTACAATAAATAGAAAATAAATGTTATTTTGAACTTAAATATGTAATCATACTACTCATAATCAGTAACTAGTAGTTGAACTCTACATTATACCAAACTTATAATCATGATTGTAAAAAAACTCAACCCACTGTTTTTTTTCCAGGGTTTTATTGTTTTTTTTTTTCAAACTTAATTGAATTTTTCATCATTTCTTTTATTGTGTCTAGTCTTAAAGTAAATCTTGCTACATTAATAAATACTATTAATTTTGTCAATAACTGAGCCATTAATAACCATAATTAATGCATTATATTAATGTCATTTACATTGATAAATTGGCAAATTTGAGAAAAATGTATTTATTTATGCAATGGTGCATTGCGTTACTTTTCTAACTATGTAATTGTGCCCTATGTTATGTAAAGTGAAAGAGAGCTTCTTGAATAAGCTCTGGTATTTCAACATCAAGGAATACATCAGAATCTTGTTCCTGATTATTATATTCTGATATTATTCTATTCATATACTTATGCTGCATTCATAGAGGTGGTATTAAGGAATTAGAGGGAATATCCGTTTTTTTTTTTTTTTTTTAATCGGGGGACTCTTTGCCTACTGCACCGAACAGGTTTTGATCACGTGCTTGGGAGACATTTCTTTCAACTGGGGTATTTTACATGGAGTTCAGTGGTGTTTAGGAGTCCCCACTTAAAAATGGTTAAATATATACTTGTGCTCTCAACTGTAAGGAAAAAGTCATAAAGTGTAACGTTTCACTTGAAGTCTATTTACATGTGAGTTATAAATTTCATTGGTCTTTGGCGCAAGTTTGGCGATTTTTAAGGACATTTACTACGCCTAGAGAATCGTTTTCTTTTGAAGAAAAGAAACGAAATAGAAAAGTTTGCCGGGGAACAATAATCAGATAGTTTAAAACTTTACAACGAAAATTTCGAAAACTGAAAGTGAATTTTATTTATTTATTTGTGAAACATTTGACGTAACTAAACATGTAGCTTTTTTTTTACTTAACTTAAAATTATTGAGCTTTATTTTCAATAGATTTTTTATTTGCTTATTCGTATAGCCCTTTTATTTGTATTCGTATAGCCCTTAGCGGTTCCAGGAGGTGACTTCATTTATGTTAATTAGTGGTTGCTAATAATTGATAGTCTCAAAAAACTGCCTAGTAATGTCGTCACCGCGAATGGAGTAAATTAAAATAACCATTAACCAAGTCAAGAGAGCAATATCAACATTTTCTCCGTTGCTACGCAATCAAGTTGAGACTATGAAAAGAATGAATTAAAAACTGGACTGATTTTTTTGTCCCAAAAAGACAAGACTGTTTTCTTTTTAATTCTCGTTTGAAAATAAAATTTAAATCAATAAATTATTCATTGTAATTTTAAAACTTTTTATCTGACCTCATTTGTGTTTTGTTTTTACTTCATTTTTATGAGAATTTCATACTAAAATAAAACTTACTCATAACTTTTTATAATTATATACAAAATTGTAGGACTAATCATTTTTATAGTCTTCTGGGCTAGGATATTTAAAAAGGGAGGGAAAAAAAAGTTTATGAAAAAGTATAATGCTCCTTCACTAGGTTTTATATAATTTACGATATTTTTTTATTTATTTGGTAACTGATAAAATCTGTGAATTTTAATTGGCATTTTAAAAACATTTACGTTACATAGTTTTCTTTGGATGATTTGCAAATAGCATCCTGATGTTTCTATTAAGACACTTATTTTCGCAAATTCACCATAAAATGTCGAACGTTTTTCAAATCAAGACATTTATTACCAAGTGTAGCTAATGTGTGATTTCTTTGTTTTTCCTTAATTTGCAAACTTGTTTTCTCACCATCACCTTTGATACAATACTCTCATTTTTAACTGAGTTCGTAAGATTAAGATGCTGAAATGGTGGCCACAAAACTAAGGAAATAAAATGTATTCTATTATGTTTACATTCACAACGTTTATAATGTTAAATTTTATTAACTCCAAATATCTAGCTTCAAAATTTTAAAGTTGAAGGTAACTTCATAATTATAATATTGATGCTACGATTCTCTTACTTTTTTAAGGATGTTATGAACCCTTTTAAAATATTGAAGTATAGATGTTTATTTCTACGAGCTTAAAATTCTTATCAAAATACCAAATGTAATACAGTATGATCGATGATATAAACTTCATTGACTTCAGAAAAATAAAATATAAAGATGGGGAAAAAAACGTCAACATGTTTCGAGCGCTCAAAAATAAGTGCCCATTCTCCAGACTCCAAGACTCGCCAATCGGGAATGACTCCTGACGTGAATTTTTGACCGCTGAAAACATGTCTACTTTTGTCATTATAAATATTTGGAAGTCAATGAAATTGTTATATGCTTTCGCTTCAGTTTATTGAGATTATTCAATTAGTAAAGCAGTTTATTAAAATAAGCTTTACGTAAGATAAAGGCATAGGCTCTTAGATTAAAAAACTAATAATTATTCATAACTTTCTAAAAAATCAATGCAGTACTTTTTTTTTTTTTACTGCTGGACTTAAAAACATTATTTTAGGGTGTCAAAAATTCCGTTTACAAATGAAATTTCAAAAGTTGAATGAGGCATTGGAATGTCCCCTAGCCACAGGGATCAAAGTTCAGTAGTTCCAAGGACAATTATTTCAAACAAGTTAACATCTCCATTCGAGTAAAAAAAAAAAAAAATTGATGTTTTTTTATTTTTTTATTTATCAATTCCAAAATTTATACTTGATGTATTTTAGGGTATACTTTAGACGCACTTCGATAGTTTATTTTTACACCCTTTATTTATTATTATTTTTTTTTTATTTTCTTAAAATAATTCATATTATATGATTTAATGCATCCATGGTATTACAAATGCATTTAGTAAACATGTAGTAATAGCATAATGCATATAGTAAACGGGGCATCCAACATATATCCTTATTCTTAATGCCTCTATTAGCAAATTAATGAAATAAGTTTAAATAAATAATAATAGTTACATTTAGTTTTTAGGCAATGAAATGTTTCGAAAAATTGTATTCATAATTTCTGTAAAAAGTATAACACTCTCCCTGCGTTATTATTTCAGTTTGTTCTTTTTTTAAAAAAGCAAAATAAATTCAAAAATTGCACATTTTATTACATATTTCATAATTACGTGAGTTAAAATATTCAACTTCATGTAAAAGAGTTTTTTTCGTTGTTGTATATAATACGATCATAAAGTTTGTTAGAAAATAGAAATTAGTGAAAAATAATATAAAAGAAAGAAAAAAAGACAAAAAAAACATAAATTTATAAGTTTTTGAGAGTAACGCGGCTTTGGAATCTTTTTACAATTTTCTATTTTTACGCATAATAGAAAGAAAAAAAAAACCACCGTATTTTATAATTAAAAAAAAAAAAATCTATATTGAATGAAAATAAGAAAATATCATGGATGAAATTTAGCTTAAATCGTTACCTTATAAGTTTACCACATTTAGGCATTAATCACTTCATTTAAATATTTTTTTTATTGTCGCCAAATTATTTTTTCAAAAATAGTTTTAATTTTTCTCATCCTCTACTGAATAAAAGCAACTGAAACTTAAGATTTTCATTTTTAATATGGTATAAAAAAAAATTCTTGTTCATAATTCAAAATTTTTCTTCCATTATTAAATTAAGTAATAAATAATTATAAATTTTTTTTACGTGAAATTATCTTTGGGTAAACGATTTACATCTGAGGGAAAATGAAATTAATATTAAAGACACCAAACTTTCTTCTGCTCTCCTGACTTAACGCCCGTAATTCCCAGATTGCGACTACCCCGTATCATATTTACCCGTATCTAGGTTCATATATATATATAGTACGTTTTTGTGTCAGATTTCGTAACTTAGTTAATAGTTAGCACTAATTAATTAGCATATTTGAGGTTACCGCCCGAAACCATTAAGAATTATACATCATTCGAACGAAAGTTATTCCGGATAATATCTATTTCATTTTGCGCACACGAATTAACGGTGTGTATAAGAAATCCTATAAAATGCAATATTCCCATTTCGTAAAAAAATCATTCGTTTTACTGTTATTATTTGTGTAACATATAGGAAAAACGATTATGTAAAAATTTTGTTATAATTTTAAACTTCCAGATAAGAGACTTCCTGAAACCCAACGTTTAATATAATGGTCATTATTTAGTACATATTATTGTCACTAAGAAAACAATATAATAATAATCGCTTTGTAATGACATACAAATAGAAATATAGATTTAAAAATATTGGATTTATCCTCGTGGATCAAATTTTTTATTGACAATTAAAAAACATACGAAATTAAACATTCGATTCACTTAATCTTTGAACAGTTATTATATCTAATTTTGAATCTATTCTAGTAGATTCTACTCTATGCAAAAAATGATATAGATTAAAATGCAAATTTTTTACGTAATAATTAAAAACAAACAAAAGTTAATGAAGTTTAATCAATTGAAAATTAAAAATTTATGTATAAATTGACTTTCTGAGCTAAAAATTTCTTACTAAAAATCACATTTTCTGTTATTATTTAAAGCTCAGGTGTCGGGAGAACTTCAGAAACGTTATTTTATTTCCCTACGAAGCTCTAAAGTACGTACGTCAAAAACAGCATACAACTAATTGTTCGAGCGAAGAGAAATTTTATTTTGAATTAAATGTGTATAAATAAATATCGAATGAATATATACCTAAATACATAATGCAAAGATAAACTATTGAAATATGCATTCTGTACTAAGTTATATTTATAAAAAAAGTTTGTTTCTTGTTGATTGAAACAAAATTCTTCCGTAGTTAGTAAATAAATAAGTCCTTCCGTAACTTAATGGCAACCCTACAAACCTGTTTCTTTGCTCAATTTTTCCTCTTGAAAAAGCAATGAAACTGATGACTTTAGAATAGATGCTTTTATAATCAGAACAATACTAGTTAAAATATTTTTAATATCGGGTTTTAAAAAATTTGTAATCATTTGAGAAAAATGCTAAGGTGAAATTTTTTTCTCCACATGTTTATGGATTTCTTTCCCCCCTACAATATTTAATTTTCATCAACCCCGCCTCTTTGAGGTAGTAGTTGAAAACAGGTTTTATTCTATCGCTTTCTTATTTATTCTGGGTTGAGAAGAGAGAAATAAATTTTCTATTTAATTTCTACCTTCTAATTTTTGAAAACAGAATAGTCAATCGTGCATTTTTTTTATTTAATTATTTAAAAAAATATATACTGTCTGCGCCTGTATTTTAAAAGAAAGAAAAAGAAATACTGTTTTCATGCCGTTTCTTACACTTTCCGGTTCCGATTTTTTGTATTTGTAACAATAATAACAATTGAGTTTACAATTTTAAGCAGGAATTTTTTAAGCTAATGCTTTTATAATTATTTCTGTGTGATAAATTAGCTTAGTTTAACAATTATAAAAATATATTAACGTATACATTTTGCTACCAGTTTAAATATAAAAAGAAAACGGCAGCTACGTTTATATTTAATGAGTAGTAGTTGTATTTTTTATTATAGAACTGTATTTTTTATGAGCTTGAATTTAATTTTCTTCGAAATTTTCACGTGCGATTGTCGTGCCTTATAAGTTGCATTCATAAGCACTTAATTATAACACTTAGCATTCCGTCTCTGGCGCTACATTAGTACAACAAAAAGCTTTCAAAATCTTAGGAAGATCACTTTAAAAAGTAAGCACTTTATTCCGCCAGATATTATATAAAAAAATAAATTTATTAATAAAATAAATACGATTTATGCTGTTTTAAATTAGAGTTTTTAAATTTTAATAAGGAATTCTAAAGTATTCTTGCCATTGTGGAAAAGAAGGAAAAAAACTCCCTTTAAAAAATATCAAACATTGAAACAATATTTTAAAAAATTCATAACTGCAATGTAATTAAATAGTACAGTTTTCAAGTAATGACTTAATTCATTTTAAGCCAAGCATAGAAATTTTATTAATTACATTCATTAAGACACACGAAAAGTTTCGTACATGAAAAATAATACTTAATGTAAGAAATGAAATGGTACATTAATGGTAATGGTGCATATATATAATGTTACATAAATGGTAATGGTGAATAAAATGGTAATTTTATTTACAGAACTTGCACCTTTAATCCATAATAAAAACATACGATTAATCTCAAGTAGAATAATTATACATTTTCAAGTCAATAACTGTTTTCAAATTGTTTTTGTTTTTTTAAATTTAGTTTATTTTAATAATTTGTCGGCAGAAGGTGTAGCAGAAAAATAAAATTATTGAAAAATACTCACCACAGTGTCAATAATATATATATATATATATATATATATATATATACAGTAGGAAACCGATTATCCGGAACGATCGGGACCATCGCTATTCCGGATAACTGATTTTTCCGGTTTTCTGAATCGCTACAAAAAGTCGTTTTTTTTATTGTTAAACCCAACTATAAAAAAAATATTTGGAAATAATCTTGAAAAAACGAAGTAATACACTAATGATTATTTCCAAAATGATGCTAGGGTAAATATCTTTCAAAAAAGAAAGAAAAATCCTAAAATCTTATGAGGAAAAAAAAATTTTTTTTTAAAAAAAATAGCGGGAAAATTTATTAAATTTCGTTCCGGTTTTTTGGTTTTCCGGTTTTCTGATTTCCGGATAACGGGTTCTGTACTGTATATATATATATATATATATTTTCAGGCATGTGATTCTTCCGTTAATTCGCGGAAATCCGCGAATCACTAATTTATATTCCGACAATATTTATTTTCTCGGAGCTTCGCTGATTTAAAATGTAAATTTTGTTACGCAGAGTTTCGTTACCAAAACATTTATACCGCCCTTATCGGCTTCCTTCTATTTTTCCCCCCAAGTTCTTATTTACAAGCGATATCTATTTGCCATAATAACTTAATGAATTACTGAGTTAGAATTAATGAACTACTGAGGCAAACAAGAACTCACTCATAATCTAAGAAGTAATTCCGAAATGACAAACGTTTAAAAAGTTGTGTATGTTTCTTTTTTCTTTAAACTTAGTATTGTATTAAATATAGAAATTTTGTTACAAATTTCAATTTGTAACAGAAGAATTATGTAATCAGTGTGGTATATTTGCCCCTCCCCCCTCTTTTCTGTTAGTTGGCTACAATTAAATGTAGTTAAATTTTTATGATATTACAGCATGGAATTTTAACCCGCTCGATACTATTGTAAATCCGTGTTACGATCTTTTTTTGTTTTCTTTTGCGGTAATGCAGTTGATTTTCTCATGGCTTTTAAAATTCTGATGTTATTATGTAACGCAAAATTTTAAATCGCGAATTTAATTAATCACTTTTTGATGCGCTTGATTTGTGTCGATATCATCGTAAATCCATGCGGTGTTTCGATCGTTTTATCAGTTATTAATTCTACGACTTTTCTCAATGTTGTTTTAAATCTCTGTATATGTATACATTATTACGACACTCGAAATTCCATTCGTGCATTTATTAGTCGCTTCTGACTCGACGATACCATTTTTTTTTCGATCGATTTTCTCAGTATTTGCTACTGATTTAGTTTTTAATTGCCGATATTTTAATACGATATATGAAAACGAGAAATTCGAATTGCACATTTGAGTAATTACTTTTTGACTTCCATCAAAAAGTGTGCAACGGAGGCAAATTTATCCCAATATTTAATCCTGGAGTTCCCTTGTCTTCTGGATTGGGTCCAAAATTACATGGCTGCGGAGTTGAACAGTAGTAGTCGTAAACCCAAAAAATCGTCGACTGATCAACGACGGTTGTAAAATGAAATACATGTATCATAATTGTACACCGAGTTATTTTTTGTCCCGCAGTGGACTGATCATAAAAACATGGTTCCCAGTAGAACACTGAAGTCAAGCATCACTGGCTGCGGTCAGTATGTGGGGTGACCACTTTGCTTAGCCTGTATAGGGACCGAGGATGCGCGATATCGGTCCTCGTTAAACTTTTCTACCGTAAATTGCTTGACTTCGCGCTCAGGTGGTCGGGCTACCAAAGCAGGGGTGCCATCCCCTCAGCAGAGGATTAAAATTGCGTTGTCATGTCTTCGGATCATTCTCAGGAATGTTTCCCGGACCGTCGCCAATTGTGCAGCTCTAGTGCGACGTAAATAAATTAACTACCTATCAAGTTATTTTTGTTTACTGGTTTAATTTGATTGCAATTTCAACTATTTTTCTTTTAAAAAATATTACTCTGTTAAGGTTATATGGTTAAATTAGAGATTTATTATAATTTGGAAATAAAAATTGTCAGGTAAATTTTAAGCCATAATTAATAAATAAAGTTTGTAAAAATAAAATCCGTATTTTGAAATACATATGAAAGTAACCATACTTAGTAGTATCTAATAATGAATTATTACGATGAAGTGGGTCAAAAAGTTATTTATGGGAGCCGTAATAATATCGGGAACTGCCGATATGAAATCGACATGTTTGCAGAAATTCAAAAAATATCAAGATTTTTCAAAAGCGTATTTGAAGGGTCACTCGGTTTTACTGTGACACAAATAATGTACGTCCAAAAGTTAAAATATGAATGCAAAATTCGAGTGCTTAAAAATATCGAGTTTCAAAAGTACGTTTCTTGAAAAAATGAATGAAAAAAGCTTGGATTTACGATGTCATTATTCAAAACGCTATTCTGTAAATAACGGGGATATTGATTGATTTCGAAATAGAACTTACATGATTTCGCTCTTATAATGTAGCTTTCATTTGAGAATTACAAAATAATTCCCGAGGATATATATTTCTTTTAAATTAAAAATTTATAGGTAGCTTATTAAAATTTATTTCACATTTGCTTCCCCTTTAAAAAAATTTCCGGAGCGTGTGAATCGTGTTAAAAGCAATTTTGGATGATAAACAATAATCCGTAAGACTTCCTGTGTGTGTATGTTATGCTTACGAGGAGATGGGGTTTAATTTACCTGTTCACAAGAGTTATCTGTAATTTATAAATTCTAACAGATCGTGCTATATTTGTTTATAATATCCAAGTTTATTATTTTTTGGATAGCGTGCTTGTGGAATCTTCTTAATTTATATGTTTTTGTTTGTTAAAATTTAAATTGAAAGAACGCGTTGTGTCGCAAACATTACAAGTATAATATTATTGGATAGCGCATTTTCAGACTTGGGAGTAAAAATTAATCGGAAGTCTTATGACGAACTTTAGCCTATAGCACCATCTGTGCTGAGCTTTACACGGCCAACCATCCATATATATGAGCCTCGATGGCTCAGGGGATAGAGCCTTCCAATGAGGTGAACCGGGTTCGAATCCCAGTCGATACGAATTCCTTATCCGGCTTGCACCGACCGCAGTGCTGATGTGAAATATCCTTAGTGGTGGTCGGATCATGGGTTAGAGTCCCCTTGCCGTCAGGCTAACCGTAAGAGGTTTTCGTGGTTTTCCTCTCCATGTATCGCAAATACGGATTAGTTCCATCAAAAAGTCCTCCACAAAGGTCTATTTGTCGCAATGCTTGATCCAGGAGTTCCTTTGTCTGCTGGATCGGGTTCAAAATTACAAGGCTACGGAATTGAACATAGGTAGTTGTAAACCCTAAATTGGGTAAGCTGTTTAACGACGGTTGTAAAATTTTAAAATATTGTTTTATATATTTTAACTATATTCATTAAACTAATTTTAATATTTTTCAAAATTCAATTAAATAACAACCCCTAAGAAGCTTTTTTCTATTGGCGATCAGAATTGAATCAATGAGTCAATTTTCTGATTGTATTTTTAAGTTTAGCTTACAAAAAGTCCACCTGCAGTATATTTTTTTGTGTCTAATTTTAAATTAAGTCTCACTGATTCAGTTGATCTGATTCTCAGAGTATTTATTGAGAATGTGTCCGAGGTTCCGAGAAGAAAATTTTCTCATTAAAAAAAGAAATTAATAAATAAAATCCTTATGCCATTTCAATTTAATGTCTAAAGAGAAATTGATTATACCTATTATTAAATATGACTCAAATGACTTTTTATGTCAATTTGTTTATTTATTACTTTGAATTCTTTAAGTTTATGAGTAGGACTTAAAATTTAGTTTTAAAAATTATACTATTTCTCTTTTCTTTTTTTAACACATGCTAGTTTATTCAAAAATTGTGTAAAATCAAATGAAAAAAAAATTCGTTCCTTGTTAAGAAAAAAATTATCAAAAAATGTTAACAAAAAAACAAATATTTTTAAAAAGCAGTGAAATCTTTAAAAGATCTTCTGCACCCTGTGATCACATCATTTCTCAGAAACATTTTCTAAATATGCTCACAAGCTTGAAACTTTTTTCTTGTAATAATAATATTTTACTTTAATTTTACGTTTTTAAAAATGTTGATTAGAATGGTGGTACCACAGGATAACGCCAAAAAGGATCACAATTTTGCTAGCAAAACTTTTCTTAATAAATATTTGGTTAAAATGTAATGAAAATTTAAGCAGTAATTGTTGAGAAACCATTCCTTTTGTTTTTTAGAGAAATATTCGAAAAATAGCCATGTTAACGCACTAAGAGAAAAGCATAAAAATAGGATAAAAATTAAAATTCTGTTACAATCGTTGGAGTTATAAACTAAAAATTGGAACGGCCTTAAAGTGAGAATCCCAGAACATTGCTTAAAACCAACGGTAATTTTTTTAGATCCTTTAAAAGTTCAAATCTGTTCTAATTATTTGAATTTAATGTAAAAATATTTTCCTTTCAATAGCAATTAAAAAACATTTACTCATAGCCAACATAATTGCTTTTAAATAATTGCATTTATAATTGCTTTTAAATTATTGCTTTTATAATTGCTTTTAAATAATTGCTTTTAAATAAATGCCCTAAATAATTTCTTTTTAGTCTTTTAAATTTGAAAATTGTTTTTTTTTTTATGAAAATTAAATTTTTATTGTTTAATTTCCATTACAAGAAAGTCTTACAGATAAGTAATTTGTGAATAATTTTAATGGTTGTCATAATATTCATTCGAATAATATCTTCAATATAATATTCAGACGACCAAAAAAAAAATTTATATATATTCTTTTCTACGAGAAAATTCCGGCTACTGTAAAATTTTTCTGACTCCTGCACGTTTCGTATTTGTTCTGATATTCCTGATTTTTAATTGATAGTGCAAGTAAAAATTGCAAAATTCGATAGTTCAAACTTTTGTACTGTCCACTAAATGTATACATGGATCATGTATAAAGCTTTTCCCGCAGGATTCATCGTTTCAAATGTTTTGGGAATTAAACTTAATGAACTGAGAAATGAACTTAATTATTTTACCTATCAAATTTTTAAGGTGATGAATTCAGGGGTCATCCGCTCTTTCTTGTTTTCAGCAAGTGCTGTAATAAATTGTGTTGGGCGGAGTTTAGTAGTTGGTCAATTATTGATTCGTCATCCGAATGTGAAAATGAACAACTTCAATCAACAATACAATGAAATAGTGAATTGAGGGGTCATTTACTAAATTACTTTACTACAGAAATGTTCACTTTTCGTGGTTTTTGAAACACCATTTTAAAGTTCTTTGATTCTTGATCTCGATTTCATATTTTAAATTAAATAGTGATACGAGAGAATATTAACTAATTGATTTTATTTTTTGACTTGACTATAAAATTTTTGTTTATATTGAATCAAACTATCATTGGTTGTTCTTTTAATAAAATTGGGCTGAAACTCTCTGTTCCCAAGTAATACTGAAATATTAATATTTTGTTATTCTTTTGTCATACAATTTGCCTTCATTATGTTTCATTAGCCAATCAGCACGCTCCTGTCCAAGAAAGGGTGAAAGAATTTAATTCTAGTATTTGAAAAGAAGATTTATCGGGAAAAAAAAACATTTAGAAAAGGTTTCTTCGAAATACACAGAATAATTAAAAATAACGAAAAAAAAAAACTGATATTAACAATGTTATGATCACAGAAAGCGATAATTTTAACATACAAATCAGAACTGAGTGATTTCGATAACAATAAGCGATTAATAGCATGAACTGCGATCACTTAAAGTGAAGTCTACTGCATTATGTACATTTAGTTAATTGTTTGCTCTTTTGAAAATTAGTCTGGTATAGTATATGCATTATCCAAAAGTATATCCTGCATTGTGCGTAACGTTTTTAAAAATTGCTTATTTTCGATGTCCGTTTTTTAATTTTCGCCCTTAAAGGTACTTTTTTCATTGGGTGGTTTTAAAAAGAATTTAATTCATGATTAATACAAGTGCTTTTTGAAAAGGAGATTTTTTTCTTTACCACTTCAATTTTCGCCATGTTTTATGCAAAAGCGTGCTTCTCATATTGTTCTAATTCAACGTTTTCTCAATTCATTCAATCATAATCTATTCGGTCCATAGCGTATGAAAGCGCCAATCATTTTACATGTTTGATGAAATACTTGCGAGTCTACATGTGCGTCTACTGAGCTGGGTTTGAAGTCCGAAAAACCTCTTGATCTTTTTATAATGGCTAATATAATCAATAAAAGAGTTCTTTGTCAGAAACTGATTATTTAATTATGATTATGTAAAGTCTGAAAATTATTTTGCATTTTGTTAATGTATATAGTGCTTAAATTTTTTTTTTTTGAGTGCTTAAAAAGTCTTAAAAGGTGCTTATTTTTTATTGAAAGATTTGGCTCTCCTGATTCTATTAAAATTATTATCCTGATTTTTCTCTTGCGCACTATGAAGCCCTTGATACTGACAAAAATAACAATAAAACTTCGATGAGCTTTTTTCTATAATTTAAACTGAAAATTGTGAGAAAATCAACATTTAAATATTGAATTTTTTTTTTAAAAATAAGGCATTTCTTTAAAAAAAATTCGTTTTAAAATTCCAAATCATTTAAAAAATTTCATTAATATTCCCCCGAAAAAAGATTAAAATAATGAATTGAAAATAATCCTAACAAATTAAATATTTCTAGTAGTAATCAGAACTAAATCCATAAACACTGATAATTTTACCTGTGTGTAATTATTATTATTTAAAAACAATAAATAACTGGAATCGTAATAAAAAGGAAGTGTTTTTAAGGAAAAGCTTACTTTTACAATAAAGGCACATTTATTGGGATGAAAAGCAGACAAAAAACACTTCGGGAGAATACTGGTGTGTGTTCCCGCTACATATTATAAATTCTCGTGAATTTTTCCCGAATTTCGTATCCTTGTCCCATAACAAACTCCTAGTTTATGTGAAACTGTAATTTAATATGTTTTTTCAAACTCATGAGATTTGTAATCTAAAACAGTCATTTTCCTATTCTGGAGATCCAATGGAGCAAACACCTGTAAGTCAATGAATGAGCGGGAAACTCTCAAGGTCAACGCTCTAACCTTGACAGTGAGCTTCGCGGCAGAACTGTCAGATGCGCATTTTTGTAACGAAGAGGACCGCTTCTAAAGGTCGATGTTCTTCATAGTAAACTTCCGTCATTCATCCTCTTGCTGCCTTTCTCTTAATATGCTTACTCATAGTGGTTGAATAAATTGCGCTGTAATAATTGGTTTAAAATAACTCCCATTAACTACCAAGAATTTTGAAATTCTGTTTACAATATTTTTTACTCATTAAAAAATTTTAAATACAACAAATAAAGCGAAGAATTCTTCCAACAAGCAAAATGCTGAAACTTCTCTCTTTATAGATAAAAAAAAAACAAACTTAAACTGAAATTTTTAGCTGTTTAAATGCAGGATGATTAAAAAGGCAATAAGGGCTAGTTTTAATTTAACTAAAAACTAGTGTATTGGTTCCAAGTACTCCATTTAATTTTACAATAAAGTATAAAATTCTTGTGTTGTATAATATTTAATTTCGAACCCTTATCTACATGTTTTTTTTTTCTTATTTAAGAGCTAGTTAGTATGTAATTTTATTAATATTATATACATCTATGGAATTAAGTACTGTATACTGCATATGTGCTAATTTTAACTTATTTCTGTGTCATTGTTCTTAAGCAACTTAGTTACTTCAATTTATTCTACTTAGCGATGAATTTTAGTACTTTTTTTTGTTTAGTTTAGGGTAATTTTATTATAGATTTCTTTATGTTTTTTCATATAATAGTAATAAGATAAATTTTCGCCACGTAACTGTCCGAAAGATTACATCTAATTATGTTTCTACAGAGACAATCACTTTGTAAAATCATGCAAACGAAGAAAGAAAAAAAAAAAAGTGATGAAATTATACGAAATGCCATGCGTCGCAGGAGGTTGATCCTTTTGTTGCACTTTAAATTATAAAAATAAAAAATAAGCCAAAATATATACTTAAACTAAACTAAATTGTTTAATATTATTGCTTATTAGTTAAGGATTCAAAATGTTACTGAAATTCTGAAAATTAGGACAGTTGAAAATTGTGAGCTAACAATATTCTGTTAATCACTGCCCTCAATGTATTTATTTTGAATACTTGTTTAAAAATAAGCTTTCTAATTTGGGGCAAAAATGCCCTTTAATGACTAAAATGTCAAGCATCTTATTTTGTTTAAATAGTATTAAGTAACGGTTTAAAACTTAAGTAGACAAATTTATTTATATTATTTCTATTCATAATCCCTTAGTAATTTTGTATAGTGCCAGGAATTAGTATAAAATATCCCAAGAAATATTTTTCCTATCTTAAAGGCTAATGTTGGGTATTCATGGCGTTAATTGCGCCAATGTGATACATACATACTGTGTCTAGATGTTTACAAACAAAAATAAAAGGATTGAATTTAAATAGGAAGGTTACTTAAAAAATGACAGTAATAGAAAAAGAAATATTTTTAGAAAAAGCAATTTAGTCTTTTGATGCATTCCCAAAAACGTAAAGTATTATTTTAATAAAAAGTATATAATATATATATATATATATATATATAAGAAAACTTTTTATCCATTCATAAAGTTTTGCAATTTAATGCTGTACATTAGACTGCTATTTATTTTACTTATGTTATTCTTTAAATTGACGAAAACTGACTTAGAAAGAAACCTCTTAACAAAAATGACCCAAAGATTTTTGAAGGTTTAATGCTAAATTTAAATGTGTCTGTATTGTAATATAATTTTGGCAGCAAAAAATCATCGAAAATCTATATTGCTGTGCCATACCATGCTATAATATAGGGTAGGGTTATGGTATGGTATGGCAAAGTCGTAATTTTTTTTAAATATACCAATCAAAGCTCTAATAAAATATGTTAATAATTTTAACTAAACTGGTTTAAATAATAATTTACATGCATCAATGAGATCAAACTTTAAAAATGATCACAATCTTAAAAATTCGTTAATAAATTATCCTGAATAAAAAAAATACGAAAATCATTTGATTTAAATAAAGATTTAAATTATGCGACGTATGTTTGCTGGCTGTGAAAATTAAATAAAGAGGATTAAAGCAACGGTTGAGAGGAAAGAGGCGGGCAAAATTATCTAAAAAAAGAAAAATAATGACTGAAAGTGTAAAAAAAATTGTTAAGTAAAAATACTTAATAATATTTACACACTTAATATTTTGATAAGCTGTTAATATAATCTGAAAAATCGGGTCATGTTTCTGAAAATTCTTAAATACAGATCATTTTCATGTTCCGGTAGTTTTTAAACTTATTCAAAAATGGAAGTATAGAACGAGTTATGACCAAAAGTTTCTGTGTTTTCTGATCTTGTTAATTTTGCTTTTGATTGTAGTAAGCAAAAATAGAGGGTGACTACAAAATACTGTTACAAATAACGAATCATTTTATTGTATAGATGTTAAATAGAAAATGCCAAGTAAACGAATAAGATGAACACTATAAAATGGATTTATTTGAATGACCGCTATCTTTACTAACGATAATTTCTTTGTCCGACGACATTATTTTAAGAGTTAACATTTACGCAATAAATAAGCTCTGAGAAAGTCTAAGCTTCTGCTCTGTATAGCATTAACTTTAGGTACCCGTATTTTAGCTATTGCTTCGATTCTGAGCCTTGCAGAAACTTATTAAAACCTTGAATAACTAATATCCGTGTTATCGAAAGAAAGTAAGGCGGCAAAGAGAGCAACAAACAATCGCGTGAGAAAACAAGTGAAACTTCCTGGTACCACTGTTCAACCGGAAAGAATTATTGACACAGACAAGATTCTTTACAGCTATAATAATTTTCTCGCTATAATACATGCAGATATTTGTATAAAGAATGTTAATTTCGTTTTTAATTAATACGAAAACTATATAACTTTGCGGGCACCACTCTAATTATATTTCTGTTATAATTCTTTTGACACCAATCATTATATTTCTAACTTAATATAAATTAGTTTATAGAATTTATTTTCAATTTCGGAATCAGAAATAAAGCATTATTTTTCTAATGACAATACACGTTTAGAAGGATCTCGATGTCAGCAAAAATAAGGATAACTCAAACCCCCCTCAGACTCTTCCATAATATTTAAACGGATCCTTATCAACAATCTCTGTTTCGAAATCGGTAGCTGTAACTTTTATTATAATTTTATTTATTTATTTATTTTTTAAAAATTAATTGCCTATTCAAAATACATATTCTCAAGATAGTTTAAAAATTATTTTTATTTATTTATTTATTGCCTTGATAATTCCTGACATATTTATTCCCTTTCATCTAAATGAATTAATAATATGGGTTTTTATTAAATAGTTTCATATGTTCCAAATTCAGTAAAAAAGTTTTCTTTTCTTAAGGTTCTGAAAAAAAATTCAAATGAATTGCTGGTCAAATTTAATTTGAATTCATAATCCTTTGGTGTCGTTTGTTAGCTTTAAAAACTTTTTTGAGGCTGTTCAAATATTACTATTTGTGATTTGTTTAGTTTTCCTTACAAGGGAAGGGAGAAAAAATAAAATAGTAAAATTTTTATAACTTTAATTCGGAGAAAAAACATTTCACATAGTTAAAAAGTTACGCCCACAGGAAAAAAAAAAAGCGTAAAATATTTCTAAAGGCTATTCTTCTAAAAAGTTTATAAAACAAGTTGAAACATAAATTTCATTTTCTATTTCAATTTAATCCTGCAGTTAATAATTACTACAATAAAAGTAATAAACAATGAGGTGTTTCTTACGTAAGCATGGATGGTGGTTGTGATTTGTTAATTTTTGCTGACAAGGGGTAAACGTCCCCACATTGGTTGTACTGTTTTTAAATTTGAAACAGCTTTTCTTAATCAGCTCTATTTTATAAGATTATATTCAACGAACATATTGTTAAATTTTGCCATTTTTATCATTGCTTAATGTGATGACATAATTATTAACATACACACTGTAATGACCTAATTAAAAATATATTATCAATACATAAAAAAGCTACAATTAAAAATGTATATATTGATTTTGAGTTATAAATTTTAAAGTATCGTATAACGCTTATTTCTCATATTGCATACCAAACTAGTCAAAACTCATAAAAATTATAGTCAAACCACAATTTTACGAACTTTTTAGGCATATACTAAAAATTTCGCGACATTTAAAGCTCGGAATATTTTCAATGAATTCAAAAATAATAATTCAGTCAAAATAAAAACTGTCATTTTAAAAAACCCCGAAGAAACATTTATTTTAAAGTTCTTATTTATCTCCAGATGTCTCTATATTAATATTTCTGAATCTTTTTCTATTCACCAGTTACTGAATCTTCTGGATTCATTAAATATCAAGTTTCCTATTTTATGAGCAATTATTCTCTTATAATCTACTTCTTCAAAAAAGGATGATTCAGGCAGTTCTTTCTTATTAGGGTTTCAAAAAATAATTTATAAAAATGTTCACTTACAGTTTTTAAGAAAATTAGAATTCTTCAGAAATCAAAAGAGAAAATTTTTTGGGAGTAGAAAAATATTTTTTTTAAATTAAAGGTAACTAAGAAGCTGAGGTGAAAGCTTAACTAGCTGTGAAAATTAATATAATGTTTAATTTGTTGTAATTCGAAAATAAGTATTTAAGTTTTTGTCTGGTATTAATCTGAGATTGTGAAAACAATAGGTGTCTTAAAAGGGAAGTTCCCTAACTTGTTTTCTTCTGAAAGTTTTTGTTGTCTTTAAAAATATTAAATTTGTTCCTTTCCTTCTGTATTTTGCTTTTTTCCTCCTAATATTGGTAATTCCTAATAATTTATTTGTAATAATGAGCTCTGAATATAAAAAAGATCTTTCACTGAATTTTTAATTTTAAACGCATTCTTCAAACATAATCCTAAGACTTGAATAACATTTGATACATTTTATCACTTAAGAAAAAATAAATTTTAAGATGCAAAAATATTATTTATTTTACCCTCGTATGTTTAAATTTTTAATAGCACTGGAAAATTATTAGAAGTTAGAAATTTGATTTAAGTAGCCTTCGAGATAATTTTCTGCCAAATATCTTATTATTTGAGTCTAGTGGATTAAGACCAAAATGCGTAGAAATAAGGGTTTGCTAAGATCGAATCAGCGTTGCAGGGTGGGCCAAGTCCAGAAAGACATAGTTTCGGATTTGGCCCACTTGAGGAAACCCAACTTTATACCCACGAAGTGGGTTTTTTTTCACATTTTATTATTTCCAATAAATTTTCTTTGCAATTATCAAACCAAATTGTTCTCTGAAATTATCATAAATTTAATTTGATAACTATCTATAAAAATATATAAAGTAAAACTTATTTCAGTAATCGCGTATTTTTGAAAACAATTGAGCTAAATACATGAAAAATAAAGTATCAGATTAAACAAACCTATTGCTAAATTATAACATATTACTTCTTTATAAAAAAAATTATGTGTAATATGCATACACGTAAAATTTATTGTACAATTTATTTGGATTGTAAACCCTTCACGGTTTGTTAAAATACATCTACGGCTATACATATATAACCATTATTTCAAAATGAAAAAGATAATTTTAGACAAAGAATGTAAAAATTTTCAGCTAATAAAAAAATCTGTGTTGAGTATGTTGAAATAATAGACCAAAATAACCCCATTTTATATTAAAATATCTATTATAAATTGTCATCAGCCAAAAATTTAGAATATGTGTTAAAATCAGGGTTGGGTTTTTGACGTCAAAAAGTGGTTTTTGACATGACAAGGGTATAATACTGGTTTAAACCGTCAAAAACCCGTCAAAAATGTCAAAAACTGAAGTTTGCCAAGAAAATATATAAACTTCAAAACTACCAACAGTTGCCATGCATTATATTGAAATTTAATTATACTATAGGTAATCAGCAGGTTTTAAAATATTTTTTAATTAAAATTAAGGTAAAATAACAGATTTAAAATCTCAGAAATTTATATTCAAATGCATGTGCAGAAAAATTTTGCACAAAAATTGTTTAAATATTTATATTTAAAAAAATTTTTTTTTTCTTTTTGATACTTAAGAAAATTAAAAGTTTATTACTATGCATTTTTGACATATAAGGAACATATAACTAATATTTATAAGGAACTTACAAGTTATGTTGTATAAATACAAACTTGATGCAAGTGTGTAAAAAAATTTTTTTTAATGTTATACCGAATATCTTTATTATCCAGTATGTTAATTTGAATTTAAAAGTAGTTATATTTATGAATAATGATAAATATAATTCATATTGTTTATTATATTTATTTATAATTATTACACTTATCATTTTAAAACAATTTTTATCTCTTAATTTTTTTTTCTCCACTTGTATTAAGAATACAAATAATGCATATCTTGAAAGCAAGAAGTAATTATTCAACAGCTGAATATTTAGATATTCAACAAAACTATATAGTATTCAGCAAAATGAAATTCACAAGTATTTGGATAAACTAAATTTTCAGCATAGTAAATGAATAGGCTGAATATACTGTAAATCGACACTAACTACTCTGTGTATTTAACAGAAAGCACTTAAATTTGTATTGTCTTATGTTAAAAAGATTATTAAGAAGATTTAAAAGAATATTAAGAAGATTTTTCTTTAAAAGAAGTTGTCTAATGTACAAAACTGCTAATGTTTATTTTTAAAAATGTCTAATTTTTAGTATAATCTATACTATACACTAAATTTGGTTATAAATAAATTTCTTAATAATATCACTGCAGATTTTCAATAACACATGATAATGAATATACATAATATTACAAAAGATGTGAGTTTTCAAAAGTACAAGATTTTGGTTACTATTCAAAATATAAGTGTTTCTTCAAAATTTTAAATTTATTTTTTCTAGAACATATTTAGAAACACTATCCTTTATAAAAAATATATAAATTTTATGTATTAATTAAATTTCACATATGAATATAGGTTTCTGACATTTTCGACATTTTTGACAGTTAGGTTTTTGACGTGACGGTTTAAACCATGGTTTAAACTGTCAAAAACTGTCACATGTCAAAAACCTGCCAACCCTGGTTAAAATATATTAATTTAATTACTCAATTATTCACTGCTTCTGTTATGGACTAGAGAGAATATTTTCTGATTTTAGATTAGTTCAGTTCAAGGGATTGAATATTTTCTCTTATGTTTAAATATTTCAGTATTAAGAAATAAAGTTTCATGATATTGTTATGTCACTGAGATTAAATTTATATTTTATATTTTAACGAGCACCAGAAATGTATTTTATTTAATATTTATCAATTTTATTTTTGTTTGCTAATGTCTAATTTGATAAAAATTTTGTTTATTATATAGAGATTAAATTATATAGAAAACATATAATTATTCATTAATGAAATGTAATTATTCTATACATTGATTCATGATATGTTCATTCGTACATAAATATTATTTAAATCTAATGAGCATTTCTTCATGTTTATTAAAACTTAAAATTATATACTCGAAATGCTTTTATATTATTCATTTTAAGAGCAAAAAATGTATAATAAAAATAAAAATTGATAATTTTTGTTGCATTGTAAGACATATAAAGAATTCATTCTTTGAAAAATACTAATGAACATATCATATGGAACTTAAAGATAAATGTATTTCAGGAATGTTTCCTAGGCTTCTAGAAATTTCATTCATTAACTTTAAAGCAAATTATATGTTTATTTATTATTTTAAACTAATTACGTAAATTATTATACTTTACATTTTACAAAGAATTGTTTCAGTCATTTTATACACTTCATTATACATTTAGAAAGCATAAAAATTACTTTTATTAATATATTTGATAATAATATTTTTTCATCATGTAATATATATCTTATTTTGTTCTTAGATGGAAGTATGCGTGTAGAATATACTCATTTATATTCGAGCGAAATTGGGTTTCCTGTGCTCTCTTTTATTATTTTTTTTCACTCTTTTAAATTTTTCAGACTTTTTTGTGCTTTTAATTTCTGCCTGATTCTACAAATATAGATTAATTTGTTTCTGGCTGATGTATTTTATTTTAAATAGGGTTTGATAAATAGGGTATTTATTTTTATTCTAATATCTATTAATTATGTCATACTATTATCTAAAACTCATTTTCATTTTAAAAATTTAAAATGAAAGTCTGGAAATTAAAAGCGCGCATAAATATATAGTAAAATTTCCTTAGCGAAGCTTAGCTTATTCCCTGGGAGAATATATTAATTCGGCTCCAGGTCGTTGTTAGAAAGTGTTGTTAATCATATAACTCTTTGAAAATCATGTGTTGAAAAGACCCCACTGAGATGCTCTAATTTTAAATCCCTGCACTCGGTCAGAATAACAAATGAAAGGGATGTTACGTCATTTTTAAACAGCTTCTTCCTTTGAAGAAAGCGCGGGAAATGGAGCTTTCAGAAGGAGATTCGAAGAAAAGTTTAGCACGTTTTTGAAAAAAATTAATTTCTCGTTTGTTAATTTACTATGCTATCCCTTGTTAAACAATATATATATATATATATATATATATATATTCAAACTTTTAGTTTTTACGTTTAAAGTTCCTGTTTTAATAAAATAGAAAACGAAGTCTTAATTGTCTTCATTTAAAAGCTTACCAGCTGCTTAAAATAATATTTGAGTCTTGGTAAGGATTAGTAGTTTTATTTATTTTCCTTTTTTGATATTTCTTAGGATTACCATTTCGTGACCTAAATGAAACTAATGAGTCTTAGAATCTACTGCCGGAAGTAAATTCCGTTCTGTCGGTAAATTCAGAAATTCAAAATTTATATAGTTTTTCCCTTTTTTTAAATTTTTTTATTTGTTTGTCAATCCTTAGTATATGTAGTAATGCTATGTATAGGCTTGGCTAAAAAAATTTCATTACTTTGAAAGATTTTAGTTTTGTTCTGTTTGCTCAAAATGTATTTAAAAAATATAACAAATTATTTTAATCGTTTTTTATTCCCTTTAATGATCTAAATAACGGATTTTTTTTTTTAAATATCAAGTAGTTGAAATAGCGATTGTTAGCACCTTGGCATTAAGAGAATCTTATGGGTGTTCAATAAAAGAAAGGAAAAGATATAAGCTTTCTGGATAATCTTAAATGTAATAAGAACAGGGAATTTTATCAATCTAAGAAATGTCAGGATATTTAACTAAAGTACCCAAAAAGTTAGGGAGTAAATTTATGTTTGGGATGCCTATGAAGCCAATATTTTTTCACAAAATTTGGCTATGTAATAATTTAAAAAAAATATTCAACTGTAATGGCAAGTATTTTGTAATATATTTATGTTTAAAAATAAAGTTTTTCTAAAAAAATATATTCATAAAATGTATGCAACCAGCTAAAAAAAAAAAAAAAAAATCAGAATAAAATCAGGGATTTCTGAGTGTTTGTGCCACCCCCGAAGAAAAGGACATTAAAATAAGTATTTTATTTTTAAGGTTTCAAACTAAAAGACGAAAACTGGGCCATCAATGTTTATTGTCNCAGAATAAAATCAGGGATTTCTGAGTGTTTGTGCCACCCCCGAAGAACGATCGATGTGTTAAAGGACATTAAAATAAGTATTTTATTTTTAAGGTTTCAAACTAAAAGACGAAAACTGGGCCATCAATGTTTATTGTCATCCAAGTGACCGAAGGAATAAAGAATAGGAAAAATAGCCCATGCAAAAGGGGAATTATTTCTTGTTTAAAAAATCTCCTCACTCTTTGATTAAAGGAAAAACTTGCATATTTCAATTTATATATGGAATTAAAAGACGGATTAAATAGTAAAATGTATGAACGCGTTTAATTTTGAATAATAAATTAAGCAAGCGAATTTAGATATAGAAATAACATAAAAATATTTTTCAAAGCTTTTTATGTTACAATGCATCTTGATCGCAGCCCTTTAACAAGCATTTATGCAATTACCTAAGTATAAGCTTGCGCTTGAACTCAAGAACGGTTTCTGAATACGGGTCTAAGTTGCTTTTCTTGGAAAAAAATATAAAAAATGCACACACAAAATAATAACTATAGAATATTATGGAAAAAAATTTTTGCTCCAAATGCGTACACTTTTCAAATTCATCTAAGCAAAATGGGTCGGTTTAAATTATTCTAAATGAAGCTGTTTTTCAAAAAATTAAAACTTAGTTGCTTACCACAAAAGAAATTGATTAAATAAAATAAAAATATATTAAAAATACTAAAGAAAAAGCGAAATAAAGAGATAGATGCAAACAAATGTAATAAAAAGAAAATCAGTGGTGTCAGACTTAAAAATAATTATTAATTTATAATAAAAATATTTATTTCTAAATCAAAATTTTCTATACAAATGAGACTTAAAATCAATGTTAAATTTTAGTGGCGGAACAGTTAAATTAATTATGTAATTTGGTGTAGGACGTAAAATTTAAAAAAAAAATGCACCTTGTATATTTTTTTTTAACTCAAAATGTGAAATGTTTCTACACATTTGTGTAAGGTAACCTGTTTTGATACAGTTTACTTTAATTATTATTTATTCCAATTTCTGTTTTAGAGGGATTTTTTTTTTAAAATTGTAGTTGTTAATGATTTACTTACCGTGGTTAAAAATTTCAAATAATGTAGCCCTTTCTTTAACAGCCTAAAGCTTATTGAAAACTGATATTAAGTTAAAAGGTATTATTTCGAAAACAACAGTTTTTTACCTTGAAAATGATACCTTGTTTGCTTAATAATATTAAGTTTAAAATTTTAGTCATCTGGTTGACCTTACCGTGGAATTGCTTTTACAAAAATCTGTCATGCGTAGAAAAACCTACAATGCATCGTCCACTAAAAAATATAGATATTTTTCACACACACACCAAAAAAAAAAAAGAAATTTACGGTATTAAATTTTCTAAACGAAACTAACAAGAATACAGAGCTCATTCTAGACAGAAAAAAGGACAGGGTGCAGAAATTTAAAAAAAGGGCATTATTATTCTAAAAAGGCAATAATTTCTTTCTATGGGCTTTACACATTCTATTAAAAAACATTGTCAATTAGTGAAAGAAAAAATAATATTTTTCACTTTACAAAAAAGTAACAAAGCAATCATATTAATTACTAATTTTTATTAATAAATTAAGATATATATCGAGTTAATGAGCTAATTAGCTTAGTAATTTGTTTAAAATGCATTCATATATTAATAAAATAATAAATGTATGTTTTTAAGTGTCTGTAGTTATGATTTAATAATTAAAATGATTAATAATAAATTATGATTTAATGATAGTGGAAGTAACTGCAAACTTTCAAAGACAGGTGCAACAATGGGGTGTGATGGCTATTTTTCCTTTCCCATATAAATCCATGTATTGGCAGCAATGACAAACTAAATAAAAAGAGTTGAAAATAACAAAAGTATAAGAAATTCATTGTAGAGTTTGGGGAAAAAATAAAGAAAGATTGAGGAAAGAAAGGGCAAAAAGGGTATCATCAGGACACTAATTTACTTCAGGGGCAACAGGGTGGATTCTTTTGACTAAAAGGGCAGCAGGGTGCTGCGCCCTGTTTACCCTGCCTAGAATGAGCTTTGCAAGAATGATTAGGTATACATTTTAGGTCTCGTTGTATAAAAATCAATTTGTGTTAACCTGCTTATTAAATTTTGCTCTTAGGCAAAGGTTTCTTAAGTAAATGCTGCGGGTGCCATGAAGTAATTTATTTCACGTCTAAATTATCTTTTCGATGGAGGTCCCTAGTTCATACGTGTGTGAAGCTGGGTTTTTAGGTGGTTTTAAAGAGCAGTTCAAAAACAAACATCGAAAAAGAAATGCAAGTAAGAGATGAGTTGACAACAAAGTACCCATAGTTTTTGTTATTTTAGATTATTCGAAAGAGGATGTTGAGTTTTACTGAAATTTGAGTTAAGTTTTTCGTTCGAGTTAATTTTTACATAATTGAAATAAAATGAGCACTTTCGGCATCTTTATTTATTTGTTATATTTTGTTTGGTTTTAATGAAGACTTACCTAGAAGTCAGAAGCTGCTCTTGACATCTAGTGATTACTTTTTTTATAGTATTGGTTAAAATATTCGGATTAAATCGATATTAAGATAGTTTGAAAAAATCAAGAATCCCAAGGGTGACAACAGTTGTTTTTTTACTTGACTTTTTTTGACCTTTCTTCTAATCATAAGTTTAATTTTTTCAGATTTTGGTTTAACTCACAGTATCGCATAATGTTTTTTTTTTTTTTTTATCTTTATACGTTTGATTTGAGGCGATTAAAGCGGTTATTTCATATCTGTTTTTTAATAATATTATTTTCATTTAAGTAAAAACAGCTTAATATTTAAGCTTTTATTAAATTCGCACGTATTTAAGCTTACAACTTTATAAATGTCCTATTATTGAAAGGCAATAGAGATATATTAAGCTATTTGTTTATTTTTAAGCTATAAGTCTTTTAAAAAAAGAATCAAGAAGCTTAGCTAATTCTGAGTTCTGTCACAAAAGAATCAATAGAAACAATCACGTGGATCTTTCCTTCAATCAAAATACATTATAAAATATATTCACTGATTAGAGCAGAATAAGAAACGAACCACCCTGAATAACCTTTGATCTAATGATCAAAGGTTATACACCAAGTATCACTCTCAAATAAAGATTTAATTTCTGATTCATAATTAATGAAATAAAAGTTATGTTCTAGTTTTTATAGAATGAAACTTAGAAATACAATCC
Organism: Parasteatoda tepidariorum; assembly: GCF_043381705.1. NCBI lineage: Eukaryota > Metazoa > Arthropoda > Arachnida > Araneae > Theridiidae > Parasteatoda > Parasteatoda tepidariorum. The sequence continues at coordinate 497,671 of NC_092214.1, forward strand.
ATAAATAACTTATTTACGATATTTGTTTTCAAATATTAGTAGTTCATAAATTAAACCCGTCATTTCTAATACAAAAAAAATTATGCAGATTTTATTAATTTTTATTTTATATTTTATAACCGTCGTTGAATAGCCGACACAATTTATTTTGGGTTTACTACTACTAATGTTCAACTCCGCAGCCTTGTAATTTTGAACCTGATCCAGAAGACAAGGGAACTCCTGGATCAAGTTTTGGGGAAAATTTGCCCTCATGGAGGACTTTTTGATAGACTTAATCCGCATTAACGCCACATGGAGAGTGAAACCACGCGAACCTCCAACGATTAGCCTGACGGCAAGGGGACTCTAACCCATGATCCGACAACCACTGAGGATATTTTACGTCAGCGCTGTGGTTGGTGCAATCCGGATACGCAATTCGTATCGACGAGACATTGCTGGGATTCGAACCCGGTTCACCTCATTGGAAGGCGAACGCTCTATCTCCTGAGCCATCACGACTTATTAAGTTTTATTGAAAAATTCTCATTGCCTTTAATGTGCGAAAAAAGTATTATTATTTCCAGATAATATTGTGTCCTGGGTGCACAACCCCGCAGCAATGAAAAAAATTATTATTTTTTCTTTTTTGAAAAGAAAAAAAGTCCTACACGCTCAAATTGCGCAGATGTGGTTTTTCAATCGCCGGTTATTGCTACGAATTTCCACATAGTTTTTAATATATCATTCGAAATATTATTTTTATTGCGCTTTATTTGCGTCTATTTCAGTTTTAGTCCAAGTGACTTGTTCGTGTTTCCTGCAATTATATTTAGATTTCCACGTAGTTTTTAAAATCTCAGTATTTGTAATACCATATTAATTCGATTTGCGTGTTTCAAATCTCGCATTTTAATAATCACTTTTGATGTATTTCTGCAGTTATTGCTACGTTTTTCTACATGATTGTTGGGAGGAATTGCAATATTTTAAATACGTTATTATATTAGGCAAATTTCGACTTAACTCATTTTTAATGCTAGCTTTATTTCTGCCTATTTCAACCTAAATTTAATGCATTGACGTTTTTTTTTTCCCCTCGTGTTTTTTAAAAATATCGATATTTTTAATACAATATTACAACACGTGAAATTTCAACGTGACTGTATTTGTTGGTTATTAAACTTTTTTTTTGATTTTTTAATCTTAACAAACCATTTAGGCTTTAATATTCGTAACTCTTTTTATTCACCAAATATAAATGTCCTACAGTTTAAAATATGTTCCCAACTTATTTTGAGTTATAATGTGTTTATTTTAAAACATTTTAGACAACCATAATTTTCACTCAATTTCATAAACCCACTCAATTTCAGAAGAAAATTCCCTGACTTTTCCAGGTAAATTACAATTGAAATTAAGACCATATTTTATCTATATCATGCAATTTTTCATCAGAAAACTTTGATTCTTTTATTTGTAATGGTAAATATTAGATTTTCTGTGTAAAAAAAAATATATCAGTAAATGAGATGGAAACATTTCAGTTTGACTAAAATGTAAAATTTATAATGTAATAAATAATTGTAATAGATTTAGAATTGTTTAACTTGATTCTCAATAACTAACTACTGTTACTGACAATTTTAAGACTGGCTATTTTTCAGGTATAAAATAAAAATTCTCCAGAATTGTGAAAAAAATTGCAACTTGCCCTGACTATTCACTGATTTTTGGAGCTAAAATAAAATTCCCTGACAATGTTCCCTTTAGTGTCACCTATAACAGGAGCAGTGAACTGATTACCAGTAAACTTTCGCTTTTTCTAACGAAACTTTCGTCCGTGACCCATTGTAATGAAACAATTTATTAAAAAATAGCAATAAAACCAAAATTTAAGTGAAAACAAAACAATTATATAACAAATATTGATTAATAAAAGCGAATAGAATAGCGAGCGTCAATTTGAAAAAGATGTAAACAAGCATAAATTTAACAGTTTTGCCAGGTTTAGATACGTGAATTTTTCATGAAATATTATTTGAGGTTTTAAAGTAGCATTTTAAAAAATAACGGGAACTGCAAAATCTGAGTAAATAGTTAAAAAAATAAGATGATAAACTTTTAGTTTCGGTTTCAAAACGCTGCTTGCAGACGAAAGCTGTCTGATTAGCTCCCGCTAAAACAGCTGTAACTTCGTTTCCAGCGATCAGAAATTAAAAACCTAAACATTTTCTTGAAGCTAATGAAATAATAAAAAATTTAAAACATAAAACTCAATTTGTCAATTTTTGATGAAAATTGCGATTTTGTGATAGTCTGATACCTTAAAGACAGTCAACTTTATTAATAGAGAGCAATTTAAATGTATATATATATATATATATATATCTATTAAANTGTATATTTATATATTGGAAACTTGTAATTTTATCTATATCTATCCAATCCATTATTTGTTTTATTTTGGTTGCCATTACGGTATTATTTAAAGCAAAATACCAATGAAAAGGAAATAGCACATTGTTTTTGGAAGAAAAAGAAAATTTCAGAATTTTTCAATGAATTAACTATGAAAAGGGCATGGATTTATATAATATTGCATTAATATTTTAAAATAATGTATTTAAAACGGAAATAAAATAAATAAATTGTTAATAAAGAAATATGCTTCCCTACTAACATTTATAGCAGTTCTTTTTCATTTCAACGAATTTCGATTCATTTTCAGATTATGTTATTTATACACCACAAGCAAATTCGTAACAAGACTAGATTCAGCTCTAGGAATTCAATTGTCAGACCTAATTTAAGATTATAAAACGATGTTCTTCAAAATAATGCAGTCTTTTATCCGTTCACAATTGTCATTACAGTGGAACCACGGTTTCTACGTCCTCTTCCTTTTTCTTCTGATCTATTAAAATTGCTGATAATGTTAAATTATTCCTAATTTTACGTTACCTTATTTTTTTTGGAGAAAATATTGCTCGATATGTTTTTTTAACTGATTAAAATAATTTTTTCTCTGCAAAGCGCGAATTTTCTTCTTTTCTAAAAGAAAGTGATTTGTTTATTAACTTTTCTCACATTCTTTCTATTCTATCTTATTGTCTGTGAGTGGAAGTGGTTTTTGTGTGTGAAAGGAAGTATGGGAGCCTAAAATGTAAAATTTGCGAGTGGAATGTTTACCAGCAAACTTCAACCATTAAATCCAGTTATTTTAAATACACTAAGCATTGGGTTGGGTAATCATTTCTTTTTCTTGATACCGATGATTTTTTAAAGCAAAAATAAATGTTCTGGAAACTCTGAATTTGATTTCTTTAGTGTCGACTCAAAGGCATTACAAATGTGTTTAATAAAGCTTCTCGGTATCCAACAGAACCCTTCGGAATAAAATTGCAGATTTTCCCCAAGTCAATGACCGTATATTAACTGCAACACACATCCTAATGCTTTTTAATTTCCTCAATATCTGAATTAATGCCCAATCTTGACGATAGTGATATAAAACGATGAACATGAGTAAGAAATATCGGAGAATGTACCCACTCTTGAGCTTGAAAGCATAAAAACTCTAAACATTTACGAATGTAATACATGAAGTAAAGTTGCAAACAATAGTAAGTATTGAGAGAAATATTGTTGTACTGGTGATTAAAAATTTACTAATTCATTTAAATAATATATAATATTTGATATAAAATGAATTTTTTTTTCAACTTTTCGCTTAAAAAATAAATCATTAAATATGTGTAACTTTCTTATGGATTTATTTATGTGTTTATTTTATATTATAATAGTTTTTTTTTTTTAAATCTGTATGTTTTTTAAAAAATGAGCCTATTCGTTCATAAGCAATATGTCCTCTTTCTTTCTTTATATTTCCTCTTTTTTCAATTTTTCTTAAAAGAAAAAAACTTATCAGGGATGAAATTAATGGATTTTCAATCTTGCAAACGAAAGCGTCGAAATTCAAGTATTAAGCTGGGGTACAATATTTTTTTTACAATAAAAAAAATTTCGAAGCATTTTTTTTTTAAACTGTATCAGGGTTGGGTTTTTGACGTCAAAAAGTGGTTTTTGACATGACAAGGGTATAATACTGGTTTAAACCGTCAAAAACCCGTCAAAAATGTCAAAAACTGAAGTTTGCCAAGAATATATATAAACTTCAAAACTACCAACAGTTGCCATGCATTATATTGAAATTTAATTAATACTATAGGTAAGCAGCAGGTTTTAAAATATTTTTTAATTAAAATTAAGGTAAAATAACAGATTTAAAATCTCAGAAATTTATATTCAAATGCATGTGCAGAAAAATTTTGCACAAATTTTTTTTAAATATTTATATTTTGAAAAAAAAAATTTTTTTTTTGATACTTAAGAAAATTAAAAGTTTATTACTATGCATTTTTGACATATAAGGAACATATAACTAATATTTATAAGGAACTTACAAGTTATGTTGTATAAATACAAACTTGATATAAGATACAAGTGTATAAAAAATTTTTTTTAATGTTATACCGAATATCTTTATTATCCAGTATGTTAATTTGAATTTAAAAGTAGTTATATTTGTGAATAATGATAAATATAATTCATATTGTTTATTATATTTATTTATAATTATTACACTTATCATTTTAAAACAATTTTTATCTCTTAATTTTTTTTTCTCCACTTGTATTAAGAATACAAATAATGCATATCTTGAAAGCAAGAAGTAATTATTCAACAGCTGAATATTTAGATATTCAACAAAACTATATAGTATTCAGCAAAATGAAATTCACAAGTATTTGGATAAACTAAATTTTCAGCATAGTAAATGAATAGGCTGAATATACTGTAAATCGACACTAACTACTCTGTGTATTTAACAGAAAGCACTTAAATTTGTATTGTCTTATGTTAAAAAGATTATTAAGAAGATTTAAAAGAATATTAAAAAGATTTTTCTTTAAAAGATGTCTAATGTACAAAACTGCTAATGTTTATCTTTAAAAATGTCTAATTTTTAGTATAATCTATACTATACACTAAATTTGGTTATAAATAAATTTCTTAATAATATCACTGCAGATTTTCAATAACACATGAAAATGAATACATAATATTACAAAAGATGTGAGCTTTCAAAAGTACAAGATTTTGGTTACTATTCAAAATATAAGTGTTTCTTCAAAATTTTAAATTTATTTTTTCTAGAACATATTTAGAAACACTATCCTTTAAAAAATATATAAATTTTATGTATTAATTAAATTTCACATATGAATATAGGTTTTTGACATTTTCGACATTTTTGACAGTGAGGTTTTTGACGTGACGGTTTAAACCATGGTTTAAACTGTCAAAAACTGTCACATGTCAAAAACCTGCCAACCCTGAACTGTATGGAAAGGAAAAAAGGAACGATTTGTAACTTAGTTATTGAGGTTTTTTACAAGGATTCTTTTAAGTACTTTTTATATTTTCACATAGTCTTATACAATTTTAAATCTGTGCTTTGAAAAGAACCCCAATTATACTTTTCAATACAAATTGCAATCGTAAAGAAAGGTTGCTCTCGAATATACTGATTGTAAACTAAGTAATTTTTTTTAACTAATTGAACTAAAATTAATTTTAAAAAAATTTTGTGGGGAATCATCTATGGATAAACGAATATTAAAATTGCCTACAAAAATGCTTAAATTCACTTAAAAAGTTGTTGAGATATGGTGAAATTCTCATTAAGTAAATTTAATGGATTCAAACTGTCTCATGACCATTGTGACAATATTTCCAGATTACGGTTACGGGTTTTGGGTTTACGGTTTTTCAGTCCTCGGAAAAAATATACGTTTATCCAGAAAAAGTACGTTTTTGCTTTTGATTTTTTATCTAAAAAATATCGTGTGCACTAACTAAATATAAGCATATTTTAGGTCACCCTTACGAATCATTTAGATTGAGTCCAGTACGTGACAATCAGTCATTGGATGAAATATTCCGTTTAGTTATTATTAATTTTTTATTTTCTTTAGCGAGCTGTGCATAGAAACTAAACTTTTTTGTTGTCGTTATTGAAGCTGCTTTATTTAAATAGCTGGTAAAGTTACTAATAATAATGTTATTCTAAAAGTGAAGGAAACAGATACTGAAAGTATTCTATGAACTTAAAAAATAAGATCAAAAACCCCAAGATGAGCCAATTAGGCTTTAGGTGTTTCTTGAAATACGTATCATATCATTAGTTTAAAAATATTCTATTGGTCTCTAACTAATCATTGGACCACAAATTAAGTTTCCCTTTAATTATGTCAGCATGGATGAAATTTAATCTTAACGTGAATGAAATTTTTAATCAAGTACAGATTATCATTTTCTACTTTTGAACATGTTGAATTCCCAAAACTAACATCTGCATTTCTCTAAGGATCTAAATTCTATTGATATTTATGCACTAAATATTTAATACTTATGCAATTTTTTATATTAACACTATAATAATGTTTAATTGAATTTTAGGACATGAAATTTTGTAACGCAAATCTGGGTTAAAATCGGTGTACTTGACATGATTTGGACAATCCCGTAAATCAGGTTGCTTACGAATATGACATTTTGTTCCAGAAATATTTCAGAAAAATTAGGAAATTCTAAGAAGGGATTTATTTTCTATTAAATTGTGTTTTCGTACATTAATTTTTTCATTGGTCTAGCTGCACGGACTTAATAACTTAGCCAAGTTTGAAAATAATTATGCAAGACAGTTGACTGCAAAATTAGCCACCTGTGCATTTCTATTTTTAAAATGTGATTATGATAATTTATTATAACTTTTTGTAAGAAAATTATTCTTTTGTAGCTTTTTCCATGAATAGAGTTCCAAAAAAAAGTTCAAAACGGAAATTTTTTAAAACAGTTAGTAATAAATAATCCGTAAATCTGTAGTAATCCCCTATATATTGTTAATTTATTTTTAAGAAAAATTAAAGATGCAAATAAAAATATTTTGAATTGTTTTTTGGTACGTAAAGAGAGAAATTATTGAGATTAGAGTAAAATAAGAAAATTTCAGTAAAAACTTAAGGTGTTTGGATAATTGTTGATCAAGAGATATCTTTGATAAATTCAAGTTTCAGCCTCCCTCCCTTAGTGTGATTACTGTAAAAAATAAATAAAAATTTTCAGTACTACACTACTGCAAGAAAAATTAACAAGCTTAAATTATGTACCTATTGAATTCATATTACATTGACACAGTTATCAGCTCTTTAGGGGGAAATAAAAAGTAATATTTTGTGTAAGATATTTCTAGAAAACTCTCGCAATGTTAACTCCTGTCTCTTGACAGAATTATAAATTCAAACTTAGTTGTTTTCAGTGCTTCAAGTTTATTAATGCGAAACTCTGATATTTTAATTACCTTTTCTTTGTCATTGAAGCTTTTCAGTAGTGAAATTATTAAATGCCATATACGATCACCCTCCTCCGCTTTGAATACTGTGCATTTGTTTTTATTTTTTACTTAGCCGTGAAGTCTAATCGAACAGCTGCTTTTACAGTAAATCGTGTTGATATCGCAGCTGCTTTTTGCAGTGGCGGTACCCTCTTGTCGCTGCTATTAAATGGGTCGCACTCTCAATGGACAACGCATGTGACTCGCCTGTTCTCAAATTTCGTCACCAGGTGGCATCTCAATCTCGATTGATGGAGAGCGATTCTCCGATGGTTTTTCTGTCTTATTCTGTTGTAGCCTTCTAGCTAAGGAGTTGTCAAGTAAATGTTAACCCGTTCATTTGATGCCTCCGTAAGTACGAGAAACGACCTTTTCTCAGGTAGAACTTAATTCGGCGATGGAAGTTTACCTTACTGGTCAATTTGCTTCTTGCTGAAAAGTTATTCATTCAAATTATTTTGTCAGCTTGAATGTTTAACATTACAGAATTGTTAAATAAAACTCGTGCAACTTCTAAGTTAATAACACAGAATTGTTCAATAGTTTTCATAAAAAAAATTAACTAATGGTGTGGTGTACAAGGGCGCCGGCAAGGGGGTGCAAGGAGGTGCACTTGCACCCCCCTGGCTTTTTTTAAAACCAATTAAGGAGATACCGAAAAACAATTTTGTTATAAAATTTTTTATTAAAAATATTTTTATTCAAAATCAAATAATTAACTAATAATTGATACATAAACAATTAAAGAATTGTTTAGTCAAACAAGAATTATAATCGTCTTGTTTGCTGTCCAAATCTGTTTATAACGTTTTCAATAAATTCTGAGTCATCTTTGATTCTTTTCTTATGCACACTGAGCATGCACAAACCATAGAGTTGAAATACAACTCTATGACACAAACTACTTAATCCCTCGTGAGACTTTGTAGATTTATTCCATATTTTGATGCTTCGCATTGTACTAAAAGTGCGTTCAATAGTGCACGTAGTAGCTGGAAGAGTTAGGCCAATTTTGATTGCCGCCTCTACAGCCGGATAAAACGTTGTGACTTCAATAACTAAATCGATGTATTCGAGGGATTCGTAAGAGTTTTTTCTATTCCTCCACATTTCGTACCACGTTGTAGCGTCAGTGATGAAATTCGATGAGAGCAGATCTTTATACATAGTATATATATCTTATAAAACTTCAGGATATGACACTCCGTCCAGTTTGTTCATCGCATTCGGGTAAAGCTGTAAGAGTGAAAATGCTTTTCTTTGTGTAGAAGAAAAATGGTCTTTAAAGAAGATATAATGAAGTCCAAATAAGGAATAAAGATTGATCTCCTAAAAAATTCTTCTGCGTTTTCAGAAGGCACATTCGATCTATGAACTTGTCTAGATGCCACTCGAGGTCGATTCGTTTCAATGCCTAATTCTTCGCAAATGTGTTCTGCGTTCGTGAAAATTGCAGTTAACTCTTCAGATGCATTGTTTTGATGAATTTGCTGCCCCTCTATCAAATTCGAACTTTTTTTAAAAAAAATAATGAAGAAATGAATCTTGAAGAAAATTAACAATGAAAGTATATGTAATAACAAAACAAAATGTAATAACGGAATTTTTTAAACTTTTTCTTCTTTTTTTTGGGGGGGGGATTAGTTTATTAGAGGGTTGCACCCCCTTTTAGATTATTCTGCCGGCGCCCTTGGTGGTGTATATATATTAGTTACCTGAAATTTCGAGGGAGCTAATGCAAAAAATGTCATCAGTATGTCAGCAACACAAAAATATGGTGATTTATTTGGTTTTATAGCTGTTTTTCATAGTAAATTTAACAAAGATTAGCCATAGTTGAACTAAAATTGGCTTCCATGGAAATGCCATTAAATTGTCGGTGTAAAAAATAGTCGTTAATGAAATTGTTATATAGGCCAAATTTTAAAAGTGCTGAAACTTTATCAAATCGTTGTTTAATTTCTGTAGATACTAATTGAACAAAATTCGAAATAGCTGAAAAGTTCGAGAGGGAAGATTGAAAAAAATTAGCAAAATCAAAGATGCTTATAGAAGCGATGTTATTACCATTTATGAACTACTATTTTTACTCCCCAAAACCGTGGATAATTAAATGATTTAATTGCAATTCCATAAGAATTGCAAGCTTTTTACCAATAGGGGAGGTAGCATTGCAAATAAAAAAAAAAAAAACAACTTTTTTTTTTTTTTTTTTTTTTTTTTTTTTTTTTTTTGAAATTTAGGAATAGCATGAATGAAAGGTTATGAAAGCTGCTTTGGTGTTTTTAGCTGCTTGTAAACCTTTTATAGAGTTGATATTGTCTGTAATAAGTTTATAAATGCAATATCATTAATTACAGGAAGAATAATTCTAACTGCTTTTATTCACAGTAGTGAACAAAAAAAAAAAAAGTCTGTACCGCTGCAAAAGAAATAATATCCTCTTAAGTGTAAAAATAGAAGAATTCAAAAAAGTAATAATAGACTAGTTTTATATTCAAAAGACTGCACTTAAAAGCCATTTTTAACAATTAAAATATCAAAAGCATATTAACATATTTAGTACCATATAAAAGCAAGTTGTTTTCCTTACCAGTAAATACATGCTGATCTCACTGCATCACCATCTTTTAAATTATACTCATATTTGGAATTCCTTAAGAGGAAAACATACTTCCTGAGAATTATTTTTAAAATTAAAATAATCATATGAATTCGGCAAACACAGATGATGTTGTTTAACGGGACAACATTTTTAATTTTAAAGGAAAATAAATAAAATGTATAAGATTTAAAAGTGCGAATTTTTAAAAATATAAAAATTTGCAATAAATAAGGTTTTTTTATTATTTTTTTAAAATTTTTTTTAAGAATTTAAGTTGCTGATTAGGCCATACGGAAAAAGATATTTAAGTTTCATAACAAAAAAGATGTAAATTAGTGTCGTGACAAGAATCCGATATAGAAATACTAATATTTCTAAAATCATGCAACTGAAAATGCTGCATTTCAAAATTGTTACTTTGGTTTTTCTCTATAATTCTTGATTCTAAGATTTAAAGTAGTTGACGTTTGTCCGACGTATTTTAAGGTACTAGTCTTACATAAAATCAGGTAAATAATATATTGTTTGTAAAATATATATTCGCATAATACACTGTTTTACAGGTCTGTCAGACTCACAATTGACAATTTTTATTCTTACAAAGAATTTTACCACAGTAGTAGTAGACTACGTAACCGGAATATTACGTAAGCTAAGACTGCAAATTAGCATTATGAAACTTTCAATTGACTTTAATAAAAATATGTTAAATTCAAATTTTATTTTAGACCAATGATAAGCTGCTATTCGTGGACACCAAAGGCTGGTAAAATTATGAAATTTCTAAAAAGACGTTTATAGCAGCTATATATAATATTCGCCATACACTTCTGCCATACACTTTTCTGTTTAAATAAAATTAACAGTATACCTTTTTTTTTAAATTGAATATTAAGACTAATCTTAAACAATTAATTTGCGAGACAAACGATGCGTTACATTTTTGGACACTCTCTTATATTTCATGTGTATGAAAATTAAATTTTGTTACTCAAATATTTGGGTTTACAAAGTGAGGAAGAGGGTCATGACAATAGATATGATTCATCAATGTGTCAAAGGGGAAAATGTAATTTTTGAAGTGGGGGACTCTTGAATTATGTTCATCACCAAACATTTGGAGAATGAAACAGGTTTCAAATTTTAGTTCTCTTTAGCAAGCCCTAACGAAGTGTTGTCAATATGGTTAATTTAGTAATCAACATGGAGATATTTTTTTACAATTCCAAATTTGAAAAAAAAATTACTTTAAAATTATTTAAAGATTAAAAATCTTGACTAGTTTAAAAATCTCAATCAAATATGATTGCTATTATGAAAAAAAATGTTGACTAGCTTATGCTGTTTATGCTTTTAATGCAACGTTAAAATTTTCTATATATTGATATTAGGCTATTAGGAATTGTTCAGCGCTCAATTATTTAAATTGTGCTAGAAAGTTTTAAGACTTTATGATCTAAGTAAAATAGTTTTGAAATGAAATATATTATACATTTTTTACTTTTAGACACAATTATATATATACATATATTTATATATAATTGAACGTTTGCCATTTTTAAAAATGGTGTGGTGTATGTGTACTGTTTCAAAAAGAAATGGCCCGATTTTTTTTTCTTTGATGGCCTACGAGATCTGAATTGCTTAAAACTCTTTGAATTTTTAAAATCGAATCGAATTTTTTAAATTTATTTTTAGCGCATGAGGAGCACGAAAGAACTACTTCAAATGCTCATACCTTGCGCAGTTTTAGCAATTTTTTTTAAGAATTTTACATTAATACTTTTGTAATTAATTTTAAATTGCAACAGAAACTTTGTTTAATTCCATTGAATATTTTTAAAGTTATAGCAAAAAACCGTAAAACAAAAAAAATTAGCTTTTTACTTATCAAAAAACGTTCATATCTTCATTAATACGCTAGGTTTACGAAATGTTAAGCAGTTACTAAAAACAACTTATGTAATTGGTACAAGTTCCAAGCTTATTGCGAGATTTTCTGCCATAGGGTGTTAAAAACACTTGTTATTTTTCATAACTTATTATAGGTCTGCCAAACCTCTGAAAGCTTTAAATTTTATTGCTTAGTATTAAAAATCGAGTGAAATAATCAACTCTAAAGTTACAAATTAATCCTTTACGAATTTCTTGAGAAATTTTAAAAAAAGTGTACATATTATGCATAGATATATATACTTTATTTACGTGGCACTAGAGCTGAAAAATGGGCTATTGGCGACGGTCTGGGAAACATCCCTGGGGATGATCCGAGGACATGCCATCGCAATTTTGATCCTCTGTAGAGGGGATGGCTCCCGTGCTTTGGTAGCCCGATGACCTGCGCACGAAGTCGAGCACTTTGTGGTATAATAGTTTAACGAGGGCCGATGCCGCGCACTCTCGGTCCCTAAGCAAGCTGATCAAAATGGTCACCCACCCTCTTACCAACAGCAGCCAGTGATGCTCTACACTAAAAAAGATTAGTCTATTTATGAACTTAACAATATATTTTTTTATTATTTCGAGTTCCAATTTGTTTGAAAGTTTATATATATATATATATTTTAATTTACATTTTGTTTTGTTGTGCAAAAACAAATTTACCCTGTAACGTGAAATTTCGGAGGTGTGTAGAAAAATGTAAGGAATACGATGAAATTTAAAAAATTTTTTTTACTTAGTTTGAAAATTATTAATTGTTAAACTCGTATTAAAAAATACTACGCCATCCACTTAGCAGATTCGCGTAACTGAAATTATAGAGGGGCTGAAAGAACCTCATTTATTAACTTAAAAGTTTTTTTTTTTCATTCTTATTTCAATTTGTTTGAAAAGTTATTACCACTTTATGCGCTTTTTCGCATTTTCTTTAGCTTCTTTTGCGTTGCACAATTCCTATTAAACCATTATCTTTTTCTTCTTCTTTTTCTCGAAATCTTCATTTTGGACGCGAGTACTAGCACTTGACTTCATGTCAAAAAATACAAAAAAAAGGTGAAAAATTTGAAAAAAACATTGATTTGATGCTGTTAAAAGTTAATCTCTTTATCGAAATTTTTAAAAATATAAGCGGTTTAAAAGAAATTAGAACGTTTTCTAATTTTAACAGTTATATGATAGAAAGTTATATTTATAAATTTTTAACAAATGAAATTAAATCTAAGCAAAATGTGCTTAAAAGAGTAACGAGTATTTTAAAAACAAAACTAAAATGATTGAGATAGATGCATAGGGATTGTTAAACGAAGCGATAGTGTAATGAACCATCTTGTAATTAACAAAAATAAATTATTGTTTATTTGAATAAAACAAAAATTTTTTTGTTTTTCTGCTGTTTTATTTGAATTTCCTCAAAAACTATAGTTGAGTTGATTTCGTAAAAATGTAAGACGAATTGCAAGTAGTTTATGTACTTTATTTAAGACAAAACATAGTTAATAATTAATATTTTCAAAAATATAATTTAATCAAATTTTTGGGAACAATAATTTATTAGACTTTTAATGTTACTTAATTTTTTAAACTTCTCGATTTCATAGAGTATGACTTTGTTTAGGTTTGAAAGTAAAATATCGTGTTTTAAAAACACGTAACGGATCATGGGTTAGAGTCTCCTTGCTGTCAGGCTAACCGTGGGAGGTTCTCGTGGTCTTCCTCTCCATGTAACGCAAATACGGGTTAGCTCTATCAAAAAGTATATTAAAAACACTTATTCATTTAACATAACCACTTATTGACAGTTTTAATGTGACGTTAAACGTTTATCTTGTAATAAATGATGTTATTTTCCGTACATAAAAGACATATTTAAATTACGTATAAAAATTATTCTTATTTAAATAACGATAATCTGTAAATGTCTTATCTCTATAATGTTTAGTAGTCGTCCCTTTATTTATTATTAAAACTTATGTCATTCATGACCCATTCTCCCGACCTTGCTGTGGGAAAATACCTGTATGATGAAATACTTTTTCGTCCCCATTACGAGAAAACTATTCCATTCTCCTCTTAAAAGAAAGCACCAATGTAATTTTTTACTGGAGTTTAACATAAGCATAGAAACACTTTTACATACTAACACTTTAAATGACTTTTCTTTAGAGCTAAAATTTGAAGTCTTCTGCACATAATAGCAGTAATAAAAATCATACCACTGTTAATAGGCAGTCCGTTTTTCGGAGTTTTATATGAAAAATAAAAAAATATTTTCCAATGTAGTATGAGTGCTAGCATGAATGACTGTTTGATGAATGATGACTGAATGATTTTTCTATACTCAAATTACCAATTTTTAACTTATTAGGTTTATTAGAGGTCGAGTAATCTTCCACGCAAGGTGAAATAATTTGAATTGAGAAAAGCAGATTTAAAAACATAACTTCGAATTGAAAACTTTGAATAAATAACTTTAATCGGGTCTGGTTCATTTCATCGACACCAATTCATCGACAGACCATTTCATCGACTAGGTCATTTCGTCGACAGATCGTTTCCTCGATAGGGTCATTTCGTCGACATGGTCATTTCATCGATAGGGTATTTCGTTGATAATGTCATGCGTAATTCTATTTAAGAGATATAATCTAAATATTTTTATTATCAATTAGAAAAATGCTATTATTTAATTTTTATACTAAAGTAAAATTCTTTATTGATGTGTATTGTTCGAATTGCACTAAAAGAAGTTCGCTTATTAAATAAATTGATAGGTAGTTATGAAGCGACGAAATGGCCCTGTCGATGAAATAACTTGTCGACGAAATGATTGTCGATGAAATGAATGCGACCCATTTAATCAAAATACTTAGGGCTTGCAGACTATTCCAATTTAGAAAATAAGTTGGTTATTTTCTCTTTTTAATGAGTGGGTTGCAGAAATTTTTGCATGAGGGAGTTTTAGTATTTTTTTAGTATTATTAAATACTTGACGTCAAATGAATCAGAATAAAACATTCTTATACAAAAAATACGAGTTTTTATTTTTTATGTGAACAAAAATGTTATATTTTATACTGTTTAGAAATTACCTACATTTTGATTTTTAAATTAATCCTTAAGTTTGTTTTAATTTTAAAAAAAAAGAGGAAAAAAAAAACATTTCCTTATTAAAATTTAAAATGCAAATATATTTAAATTATTTGATGCCTTTTTGGTATTCTAATATAATATGTTTAGTTTTTTTCGATGTTTATTGAAATTAAATTTTGGTTTTAAGTCAGAGATCGTGCATTTCTGACTTTCTAGTAATAACAATAACTTCCTATTGAATGAACCTTTGCAATATGCAGTTTTAAATGAATTCCTTAATTTTCAACAATTTTAGAGATCCTTTAGAACTTAGAAACTGTTTTTAATAATTTTATTTTGTTACGATTTCTCTACATATATGAACATATTTAACTCTACATGTTGTTATTCATTCTTAAATTTTTCGATTTAGAAACTACACTAATTCTACAAGAAAATTTTTTTGACCACTAGGAAATTTAAAGCGATTATACTTTTCAAAATTCAAACTATATTTTTGTGATTTTTTGACAACTATGTTTTTTTTAAAATTCATCATATACGTAATATTGCAATTGGGAACTTTTATTATAACTTGCTACACTCTACTTGGAATTTCGTAGTGAATAATTCTTGCCCTGGTAATTTTCATGCAACGATAAGAATTTCTTCTTATTATTAGAAAAAGCATTTAAGAAGGGAATAAGTTGTAAGCGTCTCCATATTTTATCGATGTTTCAATTCATTTCGCTGTCATCATAATCAGAAATGCCCTTAATTGAAAAACTTTTCAATATATAACGATTAGTGTATGCATTGTTTCAATAGACATTGCATTCATAATTACTCTTTTATCCATTGCACTTAAACAACGTTTATGAAACTATTAGATTTAAACTTCAGCTGCTCAATCTATAGTCTTTGATCAAATTCTCAAAAAATGTAGGGTAATTTTGCAATCTCGTACTTGTCTGAATTTATATTTTAATACGTTTGACTTAGTGTATGTACATGAAAAAAGATTGTAGTTTATCTCTTCTCACATCGATATAAAATATACAGTTTAATTTTCAAATTAATATTTAATTGATTTAAATTGAAGATAATTTATTAAATCCATTTTCATTCAAGCTCGTAAAATTTCGACGTTTGGGCTACTTTCATAAAAAATTTCCTAAAAAAAATTCAAATATAAAAGTAGAAATTTTCAATAAATTAATGGAATGATTAAAAGTGTATTAGATCAAAAAAATATTAAAAAATTTTTAAAAAAATGTTTGTTAAAAGTTTTTTAGGGGGACTATAAAAAAGTTGTAAGTTGATTGTGAGTCATAAAAGCAATTTGGAAACCTATAATTTAATCGAATTTATTTAACTTATTGAAATAAAAAAAAACGATGCATAATGAATCGCATTAAAGAAGACAAGAGGCTTCCCCTTTATCCGAAACTTCAATGTAATAAAATTAAAATTCGTTTCACATTTTGCAATGAATTTGAATTCAAATGAAACTTGAACTAATCTATCTAATCGAGAACATAGGCGAAAAAATGAAGGATTTAAAATCGTTCGCATTTAGTAATGTATTTTCTTTGCTAGTTAAAAATCGTCTGCGTACACGAAATTTGTTCATAAGTATAGTTTGCGTTATTTTTTTCTTCCCTTCTATTTTTTTTCCCCTTTCTAACTGATAAGAATATTTTTAAAATAATTATTATTTATCTTCATTGCTGATGTATTTTCCTTTAAAAAGGCTCGATTATTGCGTGTTTTTCCTTTAAGCTATTTAACTCAATATCCAGGTTTAAAGTTTAGAAACGTTCAGAAAATCGTCTTAAAAAACTTTTTTGAAAAAATTTCGCTACCTCGCAGTTGACTGATTATTCGTAATGAAACAAAAGATCCTCGGGAATTGAAGTCTTTAGTGATGCTTATTGAAAATAAATTTTTTAACTTAAAAAGCATTGTGAGCTGGAGTGGAAGTTAAGTCTCGACAATTTCGAGACTTTCAGCATTGTTTACAAATCTTCTTTGATTACCAGGCAAGCGGGTACATAACGGTCAAACTGGACGTCATCGAAGATTCAACCGGAGAACTTTCTGCAAACGGTGACAGCTCAGTGCCCTTAAACCTCTGAACCATCGCGAACATTTTTATATAAAATTAAGAGCTAAAAACAGTTAAATGTAATTATTTTTTTAAAATCATTTTCTTCTAAGCTGCATACTTCTAAGGAAAAAACGCAGTATCTAACATTATTTAAATCTTGAATCTCAGGAGGCAATTTTATACGAAAACTAAAGAACAATAATTGGAAAGAAAATAGACCCAATGAATTTCTTTCGAAATTAAGTTTCTTTCAATTGTTTGCATTAGAGTACAGTAAAATCTTATTTGATAATTATATCAAGTTTTATTAATACAATTTAATTAATAAATCACAATTTGCATTCGCAATAACAAATATCATAGTTGTCAACTCTACTGGATTTTGTCAGTTTCTACTGATTTAATTGAAATTCTCCTGGTTTTTGTACATTTAGAAAATTCTCTAAAATTAAGTACTTTTTGATGGAACTAACCTGCATTTGCGTTGCATGGAAAGGAAAACTACGGAAACCTCCCACGGTTAGCCTGTCGACAAAGGGACACTTTCCTAGGTTACCTGTTATCTGCCTTACCGTACAGGAAAAAAAGTGACAAAAGAATGAAGTCTAATGACGAAATAGATATCATTAAAAGAAATTAGTAGTATAAAATTTTTGATTCAATATAAAGTAATTCAGTTTCAAATCTTCAAATTTCGCTTTTCCATTTGTCTTTAAGAACATAAATTAACAAGTTTTTGAACTTTTAACTTAAATATGTCTAAAAACTATTTCTAATAATGTATAGTAAAAAAAAATACTAACGATAATTAAAAAATCAAAATTTTATCTGCAAACGAAAATAACTCTGTTTTCAATTATGATACATGTATTTTATTTTATAACTGTAGTTGAACAACGAACCAAATTTTGGGTTTATGACCACTACCAATGTTCAACTCCATAGCCTTGCAATTTTGAACCCAATTCTGAAGACAAAGGAACTCATGGATCAAGTATTGGGAGCAATTTGCCTTCGTGCAGGACTTTTTGATGGAACTAACCCTCATTTATATTATACGGAGAGGAAAACTACGAAAGCCTAATACGATTAGCCTCACGACAAAAGGACTACAACCCATGATCCGTCTACCACTGAGGATATTCCTCGTCAATACTGTGGTCGGTGCGAGCCGGGTGCGGAATTCAAATCAACCATCAATCGCTAGGATTCGAACCCGGTTCACCTCATTGGAAGGCGAGCGCTCTATTCCCTGAGACTCTACGGCTGTACGATATATTTATTAATTTTATTTAATTGAATAATGCAAACTAATAATAAAAAAAAATCAATTAGGCTAATGCGTTACCTTTATTGTTTTTAATCGCTCATAACATCATTTACCCGAATTGCAATGCTATTCATTTATTAACAATAAAAATAAAATGGCGAAGCAATTCAACGGAATTTTTCTTTCAGTTCTAGAAACAACCAGTGGATGTTACTATTTTCATCGGTAAACTATAAAAATCGTATTACCGTAAAATCGTATCGTATTAACCTCTGCGACTACTTAGGTTAGGGTTGAAAGAAGAAAAGAATTTGTTGATCTTATAAATATTATTTAGAAAAATATTAATAATTAGTATATAGACAAAATATTTCTCATATCCTCAATATTGTGACAATTATTTAAATCATAACTTACTTCAAATCACATTTGTACGTATGATGATCCATTAAGAGAAAGAAAAAAAACATTAAATTTCAAAAATAAATTTATTTAGTTCAGTTGATATGCAGATAAATTCTATGCATCATATTCGTAGTAGTTATACTACATATATACTTATATATATACCACTGTATTCTCTAAACAAATAATTTTGTTGAATTAAAATGTTTTAAAAACAAATATTTAATTTTAGTACAAAATATTTTCCCACGCTACTCCGGCTGTATTTTTTATTGTAACTTTTCGTTAAAATAGAAACTCATATGAAGTATACATTTTAAAAGCTAAAAATTTGATGGATGCATTTTAAGCAGAACAATTTAACCAGATTAAAAATATTCCCTAAATTTCTAAAAATTATGAATTATATTTTATTATTCTTTTAAGATTTTAATTTTTTTTATCTCATAGAAATATTTAAATATTGATAAAAGAATTATTATTAAATGAAGAATAATGACGTCACACAAGATCGTGAAAACTATGAACTGGTTCGTTCAGAAAGTCGATCTTCAAACGATTGTTAGCTTGTCAAATGTTGAAGGTCTGTCGCTCATTTCTCATGTCTCACATTGATTTCGCCAAAAAAGCGCTTCTCGCCAAAATATGTCTGGAGAAAGCTCGATTTAGCCAAGCAGCTGTTCTAATAGCCTACTGTCCCGTTTCCATGAAGCAAGCCAGATCAATGACGACTGCTCCCACTATACAAAAGAAGGGTGAGAGCGAATGATTGCGTGCTATGGAAGGAATCGTTTTCTTTTAACTTTCTGCTTGTTTGTAGTCTTCTTAATGTGATTTATGAATAATATTTCATACATACTGTGTGGAAAAAAAATGTTAAGTCGATTTATTTTGCTAACTTATAAATTTTTTATCGTTTTGTTTTCTTTCTTTACTGATTATCGAATAGACATTAATTTCCTCTCATTAGAAAGATTTTTTTCACTAAAATATCTTGTATAGAATTTTCTCATATCTAATTTCATTCAGATGTGCAGTTTATTATAAAAATAATATTTTTTTAAATTCGGATATGTCTAATTTCCTTTTTCTTCAAGTGTATTCAGAAATTTAATTTGATTTTCATTTGAATATGAAAAGAAACGGAAAATTTTGATTAAATAAAATTCTTTGTTGAATAGCAAAAATGTCTCATTAGGCCATATTACTTGTTTATCATTGATTAAACGTGTTATGTGTTCAAAAACTTATTTTGTTCTCCGTGAAAGTCGAATTTACGTTTCGGAGCAAATCATATTTTTCAGATGGCCCCTCGTTCTTAGCTTTTATGTTTTTGTTATTTTCTCCGAATCCGTTCGAAAATATACTTTTGTTTAAAAGGACGCTTTATCAAGGGAGGAGAAACCGTTCAATTCACGTTTAACTACATATAAGTAATTCAAAAGTATAAAAAAAATAAACTTAGAGTCAACCATCAAGTTTCAAATACTGAAAAAGTTTTTTACAAGATTATTTTGTTTGCACAGTAAATAAGTTATCTTGCAATTATATATATATAAGAATAATTGTAGTAGTTTTTTTATATTGGGCTTATCAAACAAAAATTTTTCTTAATTTTGTAGTGAATCGTATTTGGCTAATAAAAAAAAAAGTTCTGTTTGAATATCTCGAAAATGTAAAGTTTCAAGCAATTTTCTAAATAGTTTTACTTTTTCAAAAGAAAGCTCAAAATGATATGGGGTTTTCCACAAATGTTAATACTCTTCGAATAATGGCCCGTACAACAAAGTGTGATGGGAATAAAACATGGGAAAGAAAAGGGATGATCCCCAACAATGTCATTTTTAAGGCAATGTTCATCGTTTTTAAGGTCAGTAAATGTGTATAATAAATTATTAAATAATTATGCCAAAATTAAAACCCCTTAAAACATGAAATGTTTTTAAAAAAATATTTTGCTTTGTAAGCCTATTTTAAAAATATTTAATTCTAAATTAAAATTACAGTGTCTTGTTTTTATTGAAGTTAGTCAGAATGATATGGAAGCAATTTTGAAAGAGCCAGATGTTTAAGGTGTCCTATATCTAATAACATTTCATTCTCCTTCTTAAAGAGGCTATAAAAAATTATGCTATTGCCGGTGTGGAATGTCTTGCTATTGTTGATGCACTAAATAAATTTCATCGCTATTTATTTGCCAATAAATTTACCGTACATGCAGATCAGCAGCATTAGTTTGGCTAGGAAATATGAAGGGAAGATTATTCTGCTGTTCTTAACAATTGAGTATGACATAAAATACAAAAAACGGCACCTCAAACTTAGAAACTGACATGTTATCTAAAGATTTCTGAACATGTTAAAATTTTACTAATAATAATATTAATATAAATTATGGAAGCTATTTTTAAAAATAGATGAAATTCGTGAAACCCGAAAATATGATAATTTAACTGAAAATTTTCTTTAAATCAATGTTTTATACTTATCTAAAAAGGGTTTTACCATTAGTACTTCTGTGTAGTATTGAGAAAATATTACTTTAGATATTACATGGTGCGTAGCGTTTTTAAAAAGTGCTTAAAGGTGCTTATTTTCGATTTTCGTTATTTAAAAGCCCTTTAAGATGTTTTTTTTCATTGGGTGGGTTTAAAAAATGCTTAATTTTCCCTTTTCGGAAATGAGATTTTTTTTATCTTGGCCATGTCGATTTGCGCCACATATTACGCAAAAGTGTGCTTTTCACTTTGTTCTATTCAACGTTTTCACAATTCATTCCACCGCAACCCATTTCGGCGTACCGTCTGTCCATAGCGTATGAAAGCGCCTATTATTTTACATGTTTGGTAAAATACTTGCAGGGCCGTATATGCGTCTCTTGAGCTGATTTCGGTGAGATTATTGCACTCTCATGTGCAACTCTGCTGCATTTTGTAAGATATTCTCAATTCCAAACTTAATTTCCCACCCTCTGATAGCAAACCGAAAAATCTTTTTATATTTTATAATGGCTAATATGATCAAGAAAAGAGTACTTTGTCTGAAACTAGTTAATTTATCATGATCATTTAAAGTCTTAGAAAATTATTTTGCATTTTGTTTATGTATATAAGGCTTAAAAATATTTTTGAGTGCTTAAAAGGTGCTTATTTTTTGTTGAAAGGTTTGGCTACGTACCCTGTATTATGAATTTTCATAAATATTGCCATACTTGTCAAATTAATAAAAAGCCTTAAAAGAAACGATTTGGGTTACTTCGAACAATGCCCCCAATTGACAAAACTTATTAAATTATTGCAGTAGATGGTGTAGATAGTTTTAATTATTATAATTCTGCTAAAAAGTATTTAACTTTAATTAATTGATCAACATGCTCAATATATATGATCTTTTTCACCAAATTTTTCAAACTCTTAAAAGAATTTTGAGTTATGGAAATGCAGCATTTTCTTCTCATTTTAAACATGTAAACAATTGTTAACCACAGCCAATAGACAAAAAACTAACAAACCATTGTAATGCGTTTAAAATGACTAAATTATAAAAAGAAATTGTCGAAGATTTATTTGAATCCACCAATGGAAGAAGCTGGATAGATATTAGTGATGTGGGATTGTCCCAAGTTACTAAGCTCTGCAGATATATAAATATAGTATTGACCAGAAACCCTTTTACCAAATTTCTTCTTCTCTATTTAGCAAGTCTCATTCTTGGGCTAAGTAAAATCCTATTATATTATCCATGTTCCTGTATTTGTTTTCAACAACCACCGACTCCACTACAAACTATGCTTTCAAACCTTTTACTTATATCCAGAATTAATTAAAGTGCTTTATCTTATATTCTATATCAGTGGTCTTCATCCCCGGGTGGTAGAGGCCGACCAAGGAACATTAGATCAGGGTGCGTAGCGTTTGTAAAAAGTACTTAAAGGTGCTTTTTTGTGGATTTCGTTTTTAAAACCTTTTAAAGGTGCTTTTTTCCGAATAATTTTTTTTCTTCCCTTCAGTGATATCTGGTGGATCCCATGCATTTCACGAAAAATGGGGAGTTTGCTACGTAATCATTCACGCGGACTTCATGTCGTACCCACGTTATGACTTGCGCATGCGCGCACACTTGAAACCGAAACCCGAGTGCTCCAATTCGGATAGAGAATATCAGATCCTTATGAAATGTTTTTCTTTTTAATTTATTTTAATTTTGTTCTTGTTTATTTTATTTTACTTCTAACACTTTTTTTGACGTAGGGGGTAAGGGTACTTTTGTTCTGAGTTCAGGGTCAAGTTGAATTCACTCGGTGATGTGGGAAAGTACTGATTGTTTCGATTTACGCCCGTTTCTTTTTGGGTTTTTTTTAACGCTAAAACTGTTTATAAAAAGTTTTTGTTTTTCAATAATATCATTGATTGAATATGAATTTTTTGAATGCTTGAAAAGTTTTGTAAAGTACTTGAAAAGTTTTTAAAAAGTGCTTATTTTTGATTCAAAGATTTGGCTACGCACCATGTAGATTATTTCCATTTTATTTCTTTCCAAGGACGAGAGGGATCACCTAAAGCATATAATTGTATGAGGAAATATTTAAATACAAATTAAATAAAGAACAATTTAAACTATCCCTCGGTTCTCTAAAGTTATCAAATGTTGACTGGTCCGCGGCGATAAAAAAAAAAAAAAAAAAAAAAAAATTGGGGAGCACTGCTCTAAATGCGCACTAATTTTTTTAGCTTATACATATATTTAAAATCAATAAAGTAATAGGTATTGATTTAAAGAAAACAGATTTTGATTGTTTACATTTGAGCCTGCGTTTGTGAGAGGAAAGAAATCCTTACCCGTGAACCATTCCTAACTAATCTTAGAACCTAAACAATTGAACTTTTAAATCTTAAGTTAGGGTGCGTAGCGTTTTTGAAAAGTGCTTAAAGGTGCTTATTTTCGATTTCTGTTTTTTAACAGCCCTTAAAGGTGCTTTTTTCATTGGGTGTTTTTAAAAAATGCTTAATTTTCCCTTTTCCAAATTGAGATTTTTCCTTTACCATGTTGATTTTCGCTGCGAATTATGCAGAAAGACACTGTTCACATTGTTCTATTCCACGTTTTCGCAATTGGTTAAACCCCAATCTATTTCGGCGCATCGTCAGATCGTAGCTTATGAAAACGCAATTCGATTGACATGATTCAAAAATTTTGACAATTGTCAAAAACAATGCCAAAAGAATTTTTTTTTTGCCATGACTGTTAAAACCAGATAAAACCGTCAATTGTCAAAAATTTCCAATCCTGGCTAGTTATGGTATTCTTTTAAAGTGCTTAAAAATATTATTAAAGTGCTTAAAAGGTGCTTATTTTTTGTTGAATAATTTGGCTACGCACCCTGTAATTTTAACACGAAATTCCGTTTGTAATTAGTTTTAATTTTTTTTTATGTCTAAATAGTTCAGTCCCCATAGTTTAGTCAGGGGAGTGGTTCAAAATCCCCTTAATGTTAATTTTTACTTTTTGCATATTTTGTCATGTATCGAGAAATTTTTAAGCGAATTCAGCAATTTTTGCTCACAATTATAAAATTCGTTTATCCGAAGAAAATTCCTTGCAAAGAATTAATTTTAAGTAAATATTTATTATTTTAATTATTAACAGTCGTAAAAATTTTGAATCGTAAGGCTTACAATTGTTATTTTACATGGCAAAATACAAAATTTTAGCGAAATTGGTTGATAAGTTCCTGAGAAATCTAATTTTAAATATACGACTACTTTTAAATTCGATTTCTCAAAAACTATTCGATCTATATTATAGATTGATATAGAACTATATGATCTATATTTCGCTCAAATTTTGTATTTTGCTATGCGAAATTACGTACATTTATTTTTTGCATTGAGTTATCTTTAGAAAAACGAATATTTATTAGTGTGCAAAAATTTTTCAATCTGCTTAAAAAGTTCTTGAGAAAATGGCGAAAAACGCGAAAAGTAAAATTAACAAGCTTTGAACTACTCTCCTGGCCAAACTATGGAGACCATATTTCCCAGATTTCGACTACCTCCTATATTTTTTTAGGGGGAGGGGGGGAGTGGAGTAGAATTTCGAGTCCATCGAGAAGAAAAATGTTTTTTTTTTAGAGAAAGTACTTTGTGTGACTTAAAATATTGTTTGCATTAATTATTTTGAATATTTGAGGTTACCCCCTCAAACCATTCACCTTGAGTCCTAAAAAATGATGATGAGATCAAAAGTTATTCAGGGAGGTTCTCCTTTTCTTTTTTTTTCTTCTTTTTGTACTGTGCTCAAAATAAAGATGTCACCCTGAATATCTTTCATTCAAATGATCCGATTTTCACGTACTAAGTGTCAATTTTAATGGTTCAAAAGAGGTGACCTCAAATATGCTAATTATTTATTGCGAACTATTAAGTTACGAAATCAGACACAAAAACGCACTTTCTCTAAATGAACATACATACGCATAGCTGCCAACTCTACTGGATTTTTCCAGTTTCTCCTGGCCTACTGGTTTAATAAAAATTCTTCTAGTTTCTGTACATTTTAGAAAATTCCCTAAAATTGAGTAAGTTTTGTTAAAAAAATCCCTATTGAAATAGAATTGTTGCGCAGATTATTGCTTACTTGAATACATAAGTGTCACTAATACATAATAAAGCGAGCCTCATTTATAAAATTCAGTTAACTATCTTTGATGAATTAAATGCCTGTGTAGTTCAAAATTAAGAGTAAACATAATACTTAGCATTTCCTTTAATGTTAATCATTACTGGAAAATATTGCTGTTCTTTTGTTTTGATGTCAGTTAAAATCCCTAAAATTCTCTTTGTGTAAAATATTTAGTATATTTTGTAACATTTTTGTATTTCGTAAAATCTACTGGATTTTTCCCTGTCTATGTCGGCAGCTATGCATACGTGTTATANCTTCTTATATATATATATATATATATATATATAGTGGAAGGATTAAAACAGGTCTCAGGCAGAGAAGGAGGGTACAAAATTTATTTATTAATTATTAGACAGAGAGAGCAGTCAAAAAAGTGCACACGAAAAGTTCTCCTCGATTATATGTTAGGGAAAATCTTGTACAGTAAATCCGTAAAATGTTTCAATTTTGGGAAAGAGGGAAATCTTAGTAATTGTAATTGGTTTATCAAAACCAAGGCAAACATTCTTGATTTATTACTTTTTCTATCACTTTTGCAGTACAAAATTTTGTTAATGACGATGATAATGATGAATTATTAATAAAATGCCTATGATTTGAAGGTCCGAACATTAAAATAAAGGCTGCCTTGAAAATCTGTAGAAGAATGTATGAGATTAGGGTTCGGAATTATTCTGCAAGCCTACCGGAGNGAGGCAAGGGGGGGGGGGGGGGTCGCAGGAAAACGCTGTCACTTATTCAAGATCAGAATCTAGATTATTCAGGACTTCGTTTGTTCTGCGACGTACGTCACAGTTTTAGACACTTTCTGCTTCGGGGTATATGTATAATATCTATTCGTTTTGAATAATAAATTAAGAAAAAGGATTTACAGAAAAGGAATAACATAAAGAGATTAATTGAAGCTTTTTATGTTACACACATACATATATATATATATTACATTTTTGGATTTCTGAGCCTCAAAATAGGGAGCAGGGTAGCCGCAATCTGAAAATTGTGGTTCGCATAGTTTAGTCCGGAGAGCGGTTGAAAGTTTAACCTTGTGCGTTTTTAGTCATATCCTTAAAACTGATAGGGCAATGTGAAAAAAGAAAAATCTCACGCATTCATAAATTTCGTTTACCCAAAACTATGTCGTGTTAAAAATAATTTTTAATAATTATTTATTATCTTTTATTACTTAATACTATAATACTAAATATAAAAATATTTTTGAATTATGAGCCATAAATTTTTTATTCCATATTAACCTACGAATTTTTCTATACTGATTGACTATACTAAACTAAAATATACTAATGTTTTAATTGTTTTTATTAAGTAGAAGTTTGAATAACAATAACTATTTCCCCCTGTCTTAAAAGTTGAAGCACGAGCAAAAAATTTTGATATTTAAATGCAACAACTGAATGTTAAGAAAAGAAAGGAATTTTCAAGTGTTGTAATTAAAAACAGGGAAAATATAATTAGCTGAAAATTTTTTTTATTTCCTTTTGGACTTCGATAAATAAAATAAAAAACTTAAATAAATTATGATTGTTTAGAAGAAATGACTGAGAAGACTGTTTAGAAGAAATTTTGGTCCGTTAACGGACTCTTCACAAAATAGTTTATCTTTTAATCGGACCCTTCACAAATTTGTTTATCTTCATTATTGTTTTGTTAATCGAATAAACCCTTCCCGGGATGGGGGTGAAGAAAAACGGTTCGAGACAAACTAAGTTTCCCTAAGTTTAAATGCCAAATGTAGTATTCTAAGAAAATATTTCTACTTCTACAAACATCGTGTTGCTCATTCTTATTAATATTAAATCATAATTTCTTTTTGTAAATAAATAATTGATCAATTTATATTTATTCGTAAAATTAATTAATAGAATATTATGTAAATAAAAATTAATGTCTGGCAATTTTTTAAATAAAATATTATAAATTTAAGAATTATTTAAGTTTACTTAATGCGTAACACAGTGTACAAAATATGTAAACACAGTTACTAGTGTACAAAATATGTAGAATTACAGTTAAAAATCGCAACACTTCCCAAATTGATGTTGACAATTTTTTACGTGCCTCATTGCTATGCACCTACAAAGAGAATATTCTCAATGATTAAAATCATACTGAATTTAAGGCAAGATTGGAGATTTCTACACCTAAAGAACTTGTTGGAAAAATTAAAAGTTGGCTGTTGCTATGATAAGACTTTAACTTTAGAGGAATTGAAAGCTTCATAAAGTGCTTGTTACAAAAAGTTAAAATAATCCCTCTTTCTTCCAATTGTATAAATTATATGTAAATTAATATTAAAAAAATCCTAAATTTATAAAATTTTGATTAATTTTTTTTCTTTTGCATGTTCATGAAATCAAAAGTAAATATTTCTGCATTTTAAAAGTAAGTATATATAGAATATATGTCTTCACATTTTAAATCCTGCTGATATTATGTATAGTATTTTACACTATTTTTTCACCAGTATTCAGTTTATTATCTTGCAATTATGTGAATAATTGCCAATTACTCTATTTTTTGCATTATTTCACGTGAACGACTGAAAGGTTAAAATCTGAGAGGTCCATTGCTGCCTCAGTTTCAGATCTTCCCTTAAAGCAGGATTTCTTAACCTGTGGTTCATGAACCCCTAAGGGGTCCGCTGACTACTCCTAATTTTTAAAACGTTTGGAAGCCTACAAATTGCTTGTAAAGCGAGCTATGGCAGCTATAATTCCGTTTGCTACCGTGTATCTTTGCAAAGAGGGATTTTCCACACTTGTGACAATAAAAACATAATATCCAAATCAATTGAATGTTGAACATGATAGGCACGTTGCTTTGTCGAAAATCATCCTCCAATTCAATTTATTAATTAAGGAAAAGCAGCAGCAGCCTTCACATTAAAAATTATAATTTTATAAATTTTGTATACTATTAAAATAATAAAATTGAATGTTTTCTAATAATTGATGTTTTTTAAAATTATTTTTTTCACAGGGGGGTGGTCCGTGACTTCTTAAAAATTTTTGAAAGGGGTCCATTATATCAAAAAGGTTAAGAAACACTGCCTTAAAGAAACCTTTTAAATCCAACTATTCCCCAAACCATTAGTTATTTGGTTGAAGAAATCCTTTTTTGAAGTCCCATCTAAGTTCCATTTTTTCTCAGTTCTGAATAGTACATATTACTATTTATTACCTTTATCAGTTCATTCTTGCCATTTTATGATGTGGCAAGGCTTGCGGCAAATTCTTTTCAAAATTATTTATTCTCGGAATGAATGGTGTTCTCAGATACTGCTAGACTGATAGTTTTTGTAATTGGCAAATTGAAATAGTTTGCATTGAGACCCGAATTTGCATATTAGTCTGAACATTCATCATAGTTCACAGTTTACGGACGATATCGTCTTTAAAACTTGATATCATTAAAATTTCCAAAACACTCTTTTTCTTTTTTTGGATTTTACTTATAAATTTTCAAAATTTTGTTTTTGTGAGCATCTTCTGTCATTATAAGTGTCGAATTAGGAGTAATCTACCTATCTTCTCATGCTTTACAGGAAATGCTGCACTTTATTCAATCAATCCAGCATTTGCTAGAAATTCATTTAAGTGACTGTCTTTTCAAACAAAACTATCCTAACTGGGTTTTTTTCTTCTTCTTAATAATAAATTTTATAAAGCTGTTGCATGTAATCGTCATAACGTGTTAGAAAATATAGTAACAGGAGCATTAATAAATTTTATATCAGTTCATTTCATTTAACATATTTATTATCCAAGTAAGTACTCGAGTTGCGTCAGCTGCAGCAAGTAATTCAGCTTTACATGTTGATTACACATCTTTGTTTTCTATTTTTCTATGTTATGATAGAATTACCTATCATAATTACACACATCTTTGTTTTCTACTTTTCTGTGTTATAAAAGAATTACCTATCATAATTATACAACCTTAAAATAATTTTCCTTCTGCATTGCCCCTACTTGCATCTCTGCACTACAGTTTAAATAACCGAATTATTTTCTATAAAACATGATCCCATCTTTAAACCGTTCAAGTACTTCAAAACTCTTTAGAAAAAACATGAGAAAAAATATAATTGGGACGTTTATTAAATTGTGATAAATAACTAGTTACAAAAGCACTGTCTGGTCGGGTTCTTTTTGCTAAATATCAAAGTTCACCGACAATTTCCTAATAATCAACCTGATCTACTAAATCATTAGTAGGATTAAAACATCTATCTTCACCTTTAGTTATGAGGGTATTTGTTTTCTTACTATTTTCCAAATCATATTTTTTCATTAAATATTCAATGTAATGAATTTGAGATAAACCAATTCCGTTTTCTTTTTGTGAAATCTTAATGCCTAAAAATATTGAATCATTAGTTGCTTCAAAATATTGATTAAGTTTTGAAATTATATCCTAATATAATTTCGAATTATTAGAGCCAAATTATCTACATATTCGCTAAAAAATCATTAATTTTAGTAAATACGCTATTGTCAGATGCAAATTGAGTTCTTTTTTTTTAACTTTATATGCCAATTTCTGGCAGATTGAGGTAGAACATAAATACATTTATTTAATTTGCATACTTTATTTTTACCATATTTATCTTCAAAAGCTGGAGGTATTTCCATCTATACAATTTCATCAATATCACCTTTTAAATACGCAGTTTTCATATCAAGAACTTTAACAAATCCAATTTTGCTGCTAAAGCAATTATTAATCTTAATGAATTAATATATACCACCGGGGAATTTGATTCAGAATAATCAACATTTGATTAAACCCAGCTGCAACCAGTCGCACTTCGTGAATTTTGTTATTATCGACATTTTTAATTGTATAGTACATCCATTTACTTTTTATTATTTTTTCATTCTTAGGCCTCTCAACTCGAAAACATTATATTCATCGAAAGAAATTCATTTTTCATTGCGGTTTTCCACTCCGAATATTTATTGCTGTTTATCGCCTGGTCATAATTTTGAGGAACAGATGATCCTTTCGAAGCTAAGCTAGCTTTCGCGGATATTTTATTCTTTCAGAGAGTATTTTGATTTTCATTTTGCAACTCGGTACTTTCTAGAGACTATTTATGAGAATGTTCACTTCTTGATTCGGTTGGATTTGGGTTGAGATATATTAAACTGTCTCAAATTCTCAATGTTCCATATGCTACACTCATTTTTTTTCGTTAGAAATTTACTTCCTTTTAAATGATTCATTAAATTAAACAGATGGCTCTTCAATTACGATATTTTTATCGACGTCATATATTCTAAAGTGCGCATTTCTCTAGAATAACCTAAGAAAATCCCACGTTTTCCCGTGACATAAAATTTATTTCGGAATTCTTTAGGCATATGGAAATAACCGACGCATCCAAATACCTTTAAGTAGTTTAGTTTTTTTCCTGAACATATTTTAATTGGAGGATTTTGTTTATTTTTACGCAATTTTAGATTAGAAATGTGAGTTGTTAAATTTTTCACTTAAGCCCAAAATTTTAATGGTAATTCACTTTAGTATAATAATATCCTAGCCCTTTCTACTAATAGTCACTCAGCACGTCCATTCGACGAAGGTACTGTTTTTTCATGTATAATCCCGTATAGACAGGGTTAGTGATGACGTAGATCATGACGTCGACCATCATTCCCTCACTCTCAGTGTTCCTAACATTGTGTTGAACTGAATCCTTAATATGGCGTTTCCCATTAAACTTTAATTGATGTATGTATGTCATATCAAGGAGTTAATTTGGATAGAAAATAATCGATTTGATACAATAGCATCATCGATTTTTAGTTTAAGGACAAATTAAATTCAGGAAAGAAAAACAAGGGCTGGTTATTAGTTTCGGTTTCGAAAAATAGTTTCGACTTTTTTAAAGAATTACGATTTCTGTATAAATTATCATTCGATTCAATAACAGTTGATTAAAGGATATTGGTGAAACGTTAGCATTGTTCTAAATACTTTTTATCATAAGTTAAAAATATGTTTTTTTTTATTTTTTTATTATTATTATTTTTTTTTTAGAGTTTATTTAACTTTTGAGAAATTTTTATTTTGTACTAAGTAGTCTCAACACACTTGAAATGAAACTTGCATATATATTAGTATTTAATATATGTATGTGTCGAGTTTATTTTAAACGAGCACAACTATTTTTTAAAAACGTTAAATTTATTTTTTCGCTAAGACGTTATTTATTTCGAAGTTAAAAATGAAATACTGTAATTACTTATATTTTATTTTTTTAAATTTTATTATTATATAAATGATATATAAGAAAATGATGTTAATAATTTTTTTTTCATGGAAAATTTTTTGATTCTATACTACCTATTTAATGGTTCATACTATAAAAAAAAATGTTTAAAAAACATAACACATTAAAAATTATTTAAATATCTTAATCCTTTTCTGAAATTCAAATTGTGAAGCAAAAAATATTTTTCAAAATAAGACTTCATGAAATAAAGTATCCTGAAGACACTAAAAAGAAAAAGTTACATATATTCCAAGGGACACCGTCACGAAGTGTTGGTAATTTTAATAATCGTTTATCTGAAACTAGATAATTGTTTTCGGTTCGTCTGACTGAGGTGCGTTGAAAGTTTATATATGTAAAAATTTTAATTTATATTCTATAAAGCGCAAACGAAAAGAAATTAATTATAACTATTAATTAATTAGAAATAGTCTGTAACAGTGCAATCGGTGTGTATTTGGTCTATAAAAGTTCATTTGGTTTAAAAAATGCATTCTAAACATGAACTGGTAAAAAAAAAAAAAAAAAAAAATCTCGTTTCATGACTTATATTTTAAAAGGACCTAATTTAAACTGGATTTTCTCAATTGCAGTATCAAAATACATTATCTGAAATACAATGACAAAATGAGTAGAGATAACCTTTTAATAGAGTATTATTTATTTCATATTATTTGCACTTTGCCGACTGTTGCCTATTTCAATAATTTTAACCCTCACCGCAATGCAGTCAAACTGGCAGACAAACAGCAATTTTTTTTTTACTTTAGTCTATATTCATATACAATGTGTGAGATTTTTTTTTATTTATATAAATGATTGAATACTTCCTTAAAATTCTCTGGCTAGTGTAAATTCTTAGCAATATTAATGCCTCCTTACAGCCCAGCATTTAAATATACTGTGAGCAGGGTTGGCAGGTTTTTGACATGTGACAGTTTTTGACGGTTTAAACCATGGTTTAAACCGTCACGTCAAAAACCTCACTGTCGAAAATGTCAAAAACCTATATTTATATGTGAAATTTAATTAATACATAAAATTTATACATTTTTTATAAAGGATAGTGTTTCTAAATATGTTCTAGAAAAAATAAATTTAAAATTTTGAAGAAACACTTATATTTTGAATAGTAACCAAAATCTTGTACTTTTGAAAGCTCACATCTTTTGTAATATTATGTATTCATTTTCATGTGTTATTGAAAATCTGCAGTGATATTATTAAGAAATTTATTTATAACCAAATTTAGTGTATAG
>NC_092214.1:531787-612223 GCF_043381705.1 Parasteatoda tepidariorum
GCTGTTTATAATATAACAATCATTTAATAATAACAATATTTGTTGTTAAAAATGCATATAACATTCAAATTTGAAGCAATAAAATAATAATCTTTGCAACCGTGCATTTATCGACGAAATAAAATTGGACAGTGATACCCGACATTCATGTGAGCGGGGCTACCCGAAATCCAATTTTTTTGTAAATTTGTAATTACTCGTACTATTTTTCACATATAAACTTCTTTCTTTGTGCAAATTAAACTTAAGACTACATACTTTAATGCTGTGTGTATAGAAAAAGTTATTTTTTTAGTATTAAACTGAAGTTTAATCGAAACATTCAACCAGTTTTTCTTAATTTCATGACTACTGTATTCAACATATTTTCAAAACTATTGATTACTACGTTACCAGCTGCATAAACACTTGAAACTTTGAAAATAATCTTTTTTTTAATATAACAATTAATGTCCGATGACCCATTGACTTGAAAAAATAGCGTGTCTTTACGCCTTGGTGACGTCGTAGCCCTGTCTATGTTTCTAGTAAAATATCAATCCAATCTCGTTATTAACAAATTCTAACCTTTTGATTTTCCTTTTTAATTGCATTTTCACACATTACTTTAAATTTACAAAACATTTCAAATACTTCATTTTTATGCTTCAAAAAATAAGAAAGTACATCCCAGAGAAATCATCTATACTAAAACAAAAAATTCCTTGAATTCCCTAATGAATCAAAATTTACTGAGCCTACTAGGTCCGCATGAATTAACTCTAATATAGAATTATTTTACTCTATACTAATTGTTGGATGACTCTTATGGGTTACTTTACTTTTTTCACATTAATAATTTTCTAAAACTTTAAACCAAATCTTTGTAACTATGACATTTTGCATTTTAACCATGAGATTTGGATTTAAATGACTAAGTCTTTTATGCCAAATATTATAAGAATCCAAATTACTTACTTCATTACATTCTAACTGTTGATGACTTGTTATACATATTAAACATGTCTGTATAATACATTAATAATTATATTATGTAAGTGTAGAACCAATAAATTAGATATCTAGTGGGGAAAACATATTTTTTTTCTCTAAATATTTTAATTTGAGAAAATGCTTTTTTTTAAAAATTTTATTTTAGTTGTGTATTATTTCTTTCCGGAAAAAAGTATCTACGTAGAGCAAATTAATGCGAGTAACATTTAGGAGGATAACTCATGTCCATGTCTCTAAAAATGCTTCACCAATTCTGAAAAGACAATAAAAGTTTACTTACGTTTTGCCTAGTTATACCTTTTTATTTATTTAATTATTTTAAATAACTTCTATGTTTTGATTTTTATTTCTATATTTTAAATTTATTTCAATTTTAAGTATCAAAGATTATAAAGGATAACCATTCCAAATTTTTTAAAATCATTGAAATGCTTAATTTTTTTTTTATATGAAAGTTTTGTAGCCCAATTTGAAACAATTTCCAAAATATATTTGAGCTCGAAGCAAGGAATATAGAATACGTAATTAACGGGGGGAATTGCGCAGTATGACATCAGAACAGCAATTTATGGGAAGAACAACATACAAGATTTATACTCAGATTTAGCAGAGCAACATATGTGCCAAAATCCAGGTACATACAAAGCAAAGTGACACTCAGGAGGTACTTCACTTGAACTGGTTGTTAGACAAATTTATGGTTGGGTACGCTGCCTCCCGTCATTTTATTATTTTGTTCTATCATTTATTCATCATTTTATTATTTCTTTCATTATTACAGAATAAAATATGTTTGCAGATTTAATCGACAAGAATAATATAAATAAATTCTTAAAGAAATATCTTAATAAAGAGAACAGTGCAATTTAAATAGTGCAAAAATATAGCGAGAAACCAACTTTTAAAAAAAAGAGAACTTTCTTTCTAGCCAACCTCAGTCATCAGCGGTTGGGGGGGGAGGTGTAAATCTGTTTCGAGAACTTCTGTTGCTGTGCCCCTAAATGTTATTTTTCCTTATATACACAGGGACCGTACCAACCCTTGGGGGGCCGGTTTACACTAAATGAAAGCTAGCCTTCTTCCTCGCACACTGACCGTAGCCAAGCATCACTGGCTACAGTCAGTGTGCGGGTGGGTGACCACTTGGATCAGTCTGCGTAGGGACCGAGGGTGTGCGGTATTGGTCCTCGTTAAACTGTGCTACCGTAAAGTGCTCGACTTCACGTGCAGGTCGTCGGGCTACCGAAGCGGGGGTGCCATCCCCTCCGCAAAGGATCAAAATAGTGATGGCATGTCTTCGGATCATCCTCCGGGATGTTTCTCAGATCGTCGCCAATAGCCCATTGTGCAGCTCTAGTGCGACGTAAATTAACAACCACCACCACCTTCTTCTCCTTAAAAAGTTTTGACAAAGGGCCCTGTGTGCATTTCGTTGAGATGGCTCTGTTATGGATGTAAAATTCAATTGATTTAACTGCAACTTAGAGAGGTTGGGGAAAAAAACTATAATATGCTGGAAAATATTTGATCACTGTGTTAACACAAGTTTATTGGAGATGCTTTGATTACTCAAAATATGAATGCTTTAGTTTTGTTTAGCAATAAATGGAAAGATTTTAAATGTGCAAACAATAGATGAATGAAGAAGTAGAGAATTCATTGCCTGTGCTCCGATGTCGCTGATCATTAAATCCTTGTTTTTATTGTGTATGAGGACTTATTTCTCCTCCTTTTCTGTGTTTTAATTTTTAAAACAAAGTTTGAAGTGTGAGTTTATTTTAATGCAGGATTTTGCAATTTCTAAAAATTAAGAATGTTTTTATCTTAATTAAAAATTTTAATTTGCCTACTATTTAGTTGACTTTTTTAAAAAAAAATTTGCTTTTAATGTTACAAAATGATTTTTTTTGAAAAATATTTTTCAATCAATACAGTTACTAATATAATTTCATATGCAATATATATATATTTGGTGAAATGAAAATTATGCTATCTCTTAAGTTTATAAAAATTAAAATGAAAGTAATTATCTAATAAAATATTAGATATAATAAAATAAAAAAAACTTCTCTTTAAATATATTAGATGAGACAACTGCTAAAATCAGAATTTTAATTTTCATTAAAAAATCAGTTACAACGTAGTATTTTGTATAAGAAATAAATCACAAAATTTTCACATTTTATTGATTTGTACCTGGTAACAGAAATTAAAAGTTACTTTATTCTTTTTTATTTCTATATGAGAATACAATCATTTTATACCTGTCGTGTGATTCTTCTGCTAATACAGCGAATTACAAGACTGTTGATTCATAAACTTCTGCGAATCAATAATTTATGTTATGACAAACTCTTCTTGCAGTTTCACTGATCTAAAATTTAAAATTCATTGCTTACGCAAAATCTCGCTAACTAGACATTTATAATTCCGCCCTTACCAACACACTTTTTTTTTCTTGAGATTTATTTCACTCTCGATAACGGCTTTTTTTACTAAGATTTGTCAGAGAAAAAAACTTTAAATAAATTTGAAGAAAGCAAGACTGAAAAAATAAAGTTCTATAAAAACTTCAGCTAGAATTAATGAGCTACTGAGGCAAAGACAAAAATTAATAACCTAAAAAATAGTTCTGAAATGGCAAACATTTAAACGATCGTTTGCTAAAAAAACGGAATTTTTTTTTAGGGAATTTTTCTTTTATTTTAGGGTGTAGTAGTTTTGTTGCAAATTCCGGTTTATAACAGAAATATCATTCGATCAATGTGATCTATTTGGCTACAATTGGGTCAAATAATTTTTAATATATTTTTGACATTGAAATTTCGAATCGCACATTTCAGAAACCACTTTTCTGGTTGGTAGGTACTTTATTTACGTCGCACTAGAGCTGTACATTGCCGTAGGTCTGGGAAATCTCCCTGAGGATGATCTGAAGACATGAGATCACAATTTTTATTCTCTGCAAAGGGGGTGGCTCCTCTACTTTGATAGCTCAACAGCCTGTGCGCAAAGTTGAGCACTTTACAGTAGAACAATTAAACGAGACCAAAGGACCGCACCTTGACGTTTCGATCCTCATTTTTTCTTTTTCAGTTAATGCAAATAGTTTTGTAATTGTTTGTAAATTCTGATATGATACACAAAATTTTAATTGCGCATTTGAGTAATAACTGCAGTTTGTGTTTGGTTAGGATCAATACCATCCTAAATCTATGTTGTTTTTTTTATTGTTGTATCAGCTATTGATTAATGTTGCAATTTTTTTTAAATGTTTTTTTTTTTGAATCCCTGAATTTTTTGTGCATTATTATTTTTATGCATTACATGCAAAATTAAATTTGTGCATTTATTAGTCAATTTTTGATGTGACGATACC
The DNA here is from genome assembly GCF_043381705.1 of Parasteatoda tepidariorum. NCBI lineage: Eukaryota > Metazoa > Arthropoda > Arachnida > Araneae > Theridiidae > Parasteatoda > Parasteatoda tepidariorum. The sequence continues at coordinate 536,160 of NC_092214.1, forward strand.
GCTGTTTTTTTTTTTTTTTTTAAATCTACCTTTTCACAGTTATTACTACTGATATATTCACACGGTTTTTTAAATTCTGATATTTTTATATGATATGCAGTTATTGCTGTTTATTTTCACAATTTTTTTTAAAATTATGATATTATGATAGTATCAGAAATTCAAATTCTGCACTTGATTATTCACTATTTTAGGCAATAATTGTATTGTTTTCCTTTTTTTTAATCAATTTTTTTGGCAGTTATCACTACTAGTTTTTTCATGTTTTTTAAAATCTCTATTTTTTTTATTACGATATTGTTTCTTACTACACATTTATCTCCATATAAATTTAATGAACACTTTTTGACACTTTTAATTCTGGTGATTTCATCCTGAGTGCATGCGTTTTTATTATAAATTTTTTTTCTTCAGTAATTGCCATGGATTTCACAATTTTTAAAATCGTTTTTTTATGTGATGGTCACTCGCTAAATGTGAAAAAGGAGGAATGTGTAATAATTTTTTTAAATGTATGTATTTTTTACTGTGTTGATGTGGATAAAAATTTTTTAAGTTTTTTTTCCCTCTCTTTAAATTTCCTAAATGTTACTTTGGTGCGTAAAAATGAGTCTTTTTCTCATATGTACGGAAAAAAATGCAAAAAGTAAATATTGAGGAAAAAAATTTTAGATAATTTTTTCTTCAAGCAATTACGTCTGTTATACTGTCTGTTGTTAATAATAAAGTTCGTTATTTGTTAAAGTTGTTTGTTGTAAGCTAAAGTTGTCTTATGTTATTTGCAAATTTTTTTAATTTGTTTACATACTATTCAGTTCTCAGTGATAATTGTGTTAGCCTTCGCTTAGCGAAGTGTTATTTTAAATGATAAAATCAGCATACATATGTGTGTTTCTGAAAAAGAAAATTGTGTATCTTGCTAACTTTGGAAAAGATTACCTAACTTGAACTTACAAAGACTACTGGCAAAAAAATTTTGGTTTTAATTCTTTATGAAATTATTGAGAAAATTAATAATTACCTATGTATTAAATTGGGACTCATTTCATGTTAAAAAAAAAAAAGAAAGAAAGAAAGACTCAAAAATTTAAGAATCTTGGGCACCAAGAGCCTATACTTTCCAGTCATTGAGAAAGCTCTATAGACTAACTACCATATACTTCCTCGCGAGTAATGAGAAAGTCTTGATGACATGAAGTATTGTTGTGCTACCATGCAATGAGGAGTGAGATTGTTGCAAATTTGTTGTCTGTAATCACCCATGCAAAGGGAGAGAGGTGCTTGTCTGCCATGGGGCCTTTGGGCTATTGCCAAAAGCTCTAACCACTGAGGAAAAGAGTGTCAATCCACAACTAGAGGTAGTTAATAAGCTCTATATAGTAGCCAGACCAAAATAAGAACAATCCTTTTTCTTCACAAGAATTGTCCATAATGAAGGCAACTTAAAACTCACTGTTGTCTATGCAATCGTTCGATTCTTCCTTCACGGCCCACGGTGTCTGACTTTAGTGGCCCAAGATCACCAAAGCATGATCTCAATGTGGAAACTCGTATTACTGCTTATATGTACTCATTGGTACACATAAATTTGCAACGTGCGAGCCTGGGGAAGTGCTTCTTTCTTATTACATGGGTCCTGAAGGAGTTCATTAGCTTCAAGCCATGTTGGCTGCCTTTCAATTTATATTAACTGATCAAAGATTTAATTGTAAAGGTGTGAAAGTTTTTCTTGAAATATCAATAATTATTATAACTATATAATATTTTTATTTTCTTAGGTATCTAGGTCATTATGAAAAAATTCATTTTATGGGAGAAGTGCCAGATCATGATAAAATTCAATCAACTGACTCACACAATCGAAAATTGCAGCTTAATTTTTTTCATCAAGTTCCAATGGTTTACAATACTTTGCAGCATGACATTACTGGTAATATTTTAAACAAATATGTTTTTATTGTGAAAAAATAGGAGTTGAGTATTATTTATATTGCTTAATTTTTTTTTTTTTTTTTTAAACCTTCAGAGCAAGATTCCCCTTCTTTTGTAGTTTTTGAAGCTAGGGTTTAAAACTTAAACTTATGAAGAAAAATGAATTTACTGTTTTTTAAATAAAAAGACAATATTCAATTATCACAGTTAATAGTATAATAGTATTTAATATAATAAATTGTTTTACCTTTAACCTGATTAGATTTTTTATGTTTTAATTTATTTTTTATAAAATAAAGTTTTACAATGCTAAAAAATTCAGACAAAATTTCTTTCATGGCTGTCAGTAAGGAATTTTGTCATTGTATATGGAATTTTGTTATTAGTATGTCATTGATTTTCCATTTTACCCACACGTGGTGCTGAGTTCAGCTTTTTCAACAATCATATGTACCTGAAATTCTTTATCATTATGAAAACTTTTAATTGACCCCATATTATACACATCTGCATTTTTTTAAAAAAATTATACGGGAAAATTTAATTTCTGAAAAATTTTTCTTGTTAAAAACAGTTGTATAGTTTATGAGGTATAAAATAAAAGCTTTACTTCAAATTTAAGTAACACAATTAATTGTGTATATGTGTGTCTACTTTTTCTAGGAGGATGCTCATTATTGTGCATAACCAAAGTGTATTGCTGCTCAAAGAAAAATATTAAGTTCAAATATAGAATTCTTTGAGTAGAAACTAAGTATTTTGCTATTTTTGGAGGGGGAAAAAAACATTAAATTTGCAAGAGTTGAAAAATAATTTTTAAATTAGTAATTTTACTGTAGTTCTAAAATTCATACATTGTAATATTATATGTATAACTGGTCCATTATGATGTCAACAACCATTTTGCTATCACACAATTTGTTTTACAATCTGCAATACCTTTTTTTTACACTAATTTTAAGGAAGAAACACTTTTAACTAGTAAAGAAAGTACAAAAATTTTATGATTGTGATATTCTGATTAATTTAAACTTTTATTAACTAGTTAATACTTCTTTTAATACTGTGCATAAACTTTAATCAATCATTTAGTACTTTTTCTAGATTTTGAAATTTTGTTTCATTCAAACGATGTCATAAAATTGAAACACTTGGTTCTTCTGCCTTTACTACATCATGGTTGTAAACAAAGTGCTTTTCGGGATCTTGAATTATATTGCAATTTGCGATTTTAATGTTATTCATTTTTAATTTCCGTTGTTATTTGAAGCTTTTCTACCAAAATTTTTTACTATTTAAAATCTGGATAATTTTTTTAATATTAATAAAATGTTAAAATTATTAAAAATTTTTGCGTAATCTTGAATGCTGAATATTTTTATTACAAGCTACTTATATGAAGATATCACGTTAATAGTAGAGTGGATTTCTTATAAAATTTTGTAACAGATCATAAAATATTTTTTTTTAAATTGAAAAAAGCTTCCATAATTATGATAATAAAAAAAGTCCAGGAGGCAGGCATTTTTAGGTAATGGAGGTCGGTATGGGGCTCCACTTTGTTACATTGACTTCGTCTGAATTCTTTGTGCTGCTATAAAATTGTTAAATATGTAATTATTAATGTATTATATATCTTACAAATATTTAGTAGCATTGATCGTGTTATAGTTTCCCAAAAAAAGTAAAAGTTTAGAATTCTTATCAACCTTAAAAAGTAAAATCTACTCTTCGTGTGTTACATGTATACTTTGTATCCTCTGCTATGTTCTTTCTATGAATTGCGTAAATTATTAGTATTAAAATCCCTGTATCAGAAAAATCTTGTTGCTGTTGTGGGGTGTTGCTCTAACAACAGAACTTGGCTTATTTCTTTCACAGTATATTGGATGTTTGTTAAATAATTTTCATTCCCCATATATAATTAATTTTATTAAATATATCATTAAATATTTTACTTCTCAATTTATAATTTATTTTCTAGATCTTGCTCGTTCAGCATCTGCATTGAATCGAAATTTTGTTTTCCCAACTGATTATGACAAATTATGCATGTCTCTTATATCTGGTCTTCCAAACGAACAAGAACTGGCTCTAAATGTGTGCACTATTTTATCTAATGAAGGAAATTATATGTTACATTTAGAACAGTGCCCAAAATTAGTTTCACTCCTCATTGCACAAGCAGGCATTTGGTCTCGAGGTACCATTTTATTTTTTTTTTAATTTTTATATAATTATTTATTTATCTATTGTGCAATGTTTGTATTTCATACCTCAAAATTAAGTAAAATTTAAAATAATTACATTTTTGCCATTTTCTGAAGAAAAAAAAAATTAAAATCTGATTCTTTTGCTACATTTAAATCACATAAGTAAGTTACTGTTTATGAAACACAAATTTGTTAATGAATGTGTCAATAATGAAGTAAATCTAATCTTGAGTGAACTCACTTTGGTTAGAAAATTTTAGGTATCAATAGATTCACTTGGTTATCAAATGTAATTATATTCTTTACAAAGGCTTCATTGATTGTTATAGGTAAAACATGCTAACTTGTGATATTTTCTCAACCCAGTATGCAACTAGCAATGCGAAAAAAAAGAAGGTAAAAAAAAATTACAGGCTAGACAACTCTTGCAATCAAAATTTTTAAGGATTATTTAAACTTAGAGACTTCTTTCTTCCACACCAAACTTTAATTTTGAATTTTTACAGTATCCTTTGTGACATTTAAAGTACAAAGCCAACAGAATTTGAGAATTAGTATTTTGAATTTTATAATTAAGTTTGGGTTGTCATAGGAGACTAAAATGCAACTATTTTCGGCCCGAGGCAACTATGGCAACTTTTTTTTTTGCCTGAAAAGGCCAAAAAAGCAACTATTTTCAGGAAAAGGAGACTATTGGGAGACTTTTCTGTACTCCTAGTGATGTTTTTTTAGCTTAAATTGGGTTGATAACCTGCGGCCCTGACACAATAAATTTTTTTTCTTATAAAATTAAAAATTTTGAATTGCAAATTTTAATCATCATTTTTTAATGCTCTCAGATCCCTTCTCAACAGTTATTGCTGCAAAATTCTGCATGGTTTTAAAAAGCCAAATTTTTAATTATATATATGTTTGTGTGTGTGCGTGCGTACGCGCGATAAATCAATTATTGATAAAAAGTAAAACATTTTATGAAAAATTATTCTTTTGAATGAATAGACAGGGACAGTGATGACGTATTTTATGACGTCAAACCCCGCGTCCTTCCAAACATGTTCCAAACATTTTTTCAAACGAACCATTTCAATGGCATTTACTATGTGAATTTAAGATGGTAAGATTTTTAGTTTATTATTGAAATAAATAAATTTATATAGCGCTTCTAAGGGACTTATTCCTAATTTAAGTAGTTTTCTTTATACGGGGTATCAGTAGATTTTACGAGTTAAGTGCATTAAATGCTATAAAAAAAAGTTTCAAAATGGTCAAGTTATCTTTAATTTTGATGCATAAAAATTTAAGCGTCAATATTTTTAACTCTTGTTTCATGTTTATAATAACGTCTTATTTTATTTAGAATTTGTTACATATTCTTGATCTACATCTAATTTTTTTCTTTAGTTATGGATAGGCATGCATTGTTTTTAAAAACGTTTTGTAATTTTTAATCTATAATTAGATTGTATTTATCAATACTAATGTCTGTTTATTTAATTAAGTCTGATGATTAAATTTGTAGTTATTGTAAACTTTGTTTGCTTAAGATTTTCTGATTATTGCTGCTAATTCTCATTAGCTTTAGTTTTTAACTACTAAATAGGAATAAATTATGTTACTAACTTATTGTTAAATGTGCACAGAGTTTTAGTTTAAACTGAGATTTATTTTGACTTGAGATTTTTTCTTGTTATATTTGTCAACATCATCATTAAATAGTTTTTAACAATAATTTTATGCATTAATTTTTTGAGAAAATTAAGATACCTTATTATTAGATAATTAATATTAGATTATTCTTAACGTTACTAGTGTAGTGCTAAGTTAATGTGTAGTGTTATGATAGTGCAGTGTAGTGTTATGTTAAAAGGGTCAATACTATGTTTAGTTTCCAGAATTTTAATATATAGAATAGCTAAATTATTTTAAAATTTTTTTTAATTTTCATTTTAAAATGCGAGAGGAACAATTTTTGTAGGTGTTATATATGAATTTATCTTAAAATCTCAGATTCCTATTTTATTCGATAAGAAAGTGCAACATGAATTTTTTAGAATTCTTTAAAACATACTTATCCCATACAGAAACTTTTATTTAACATTCATATTTATTAATCTATGTATTCACATAGGTGTTTAAATTTTACTTATATAATAATATTAATTTCGCATGCATTTCAAATAAATATAATTCAAATTTTTAAGAAATTTTTTAATTTAGAAACTTAACTCTTTAATGCATGTATACATATTTAGTTATACAGCTTTTATATTTGGCAAATGTTACTGTTATCACTTTTTAGAGAATAAAATTTGCATTTAACAGTCTAAATCAAAATTTTTTAAATTACCTTCATAGTAATATTTTATTTGTTACAGTGAACGTAATATTCAAGTCATCCAAATTTATTTCATAATTTGGTTGTAAATATGTTTTAAGATCTGTCAACGTCTGTGTTAAGATCTTGTTTACATAATATTTTTTTTTTTTCTTCCTATCATTTTAGCTCAAATTTATTGGTAAATTTACTATTTTAAAAACGTGTATCTTAAATGCTTTATAATTTTCACTAACTTATCTGACTTTATTCATGCTCCTTACATAACTTTTTAATTTGTTTTTAAATTTTCATTATTATTTACAATTAATAAGTTGTCTCAATATTATAAAAAAAAATTTATTTAATATAATATACATATTTTAAGAAAAATTAAACATAAATTAGAAATAACATTTTTCAAATAATAAGATTCACAAATTTCCGATTTCCAGATTATAACTACAATTTATATGGTAAATATTAAATACTAATTCTCCCAATCATACATACAAAAAGTTTTCATAATCATTTACAATTAATAAGCTACTCCAATTAATATCATAAAAAGAGATTAACATAATATTAATATATGCAACACTTTTTCTTGCCATTTCAGTGGTTAAATTCGACTCTATATTAATATATTCAAAGATTTAGTTGACCCACTTTTAACTACATGAGAAACGCCATATTGTTTGCTCCGTTCAAAACAAAGTTTGGAACGAAGAGAGCTAATGACGTAGGACTAACCCTGTCTGAATTCTGGTATTGCCATCCACTTGACTAAATGGATCATGGTATATGGCAATTAAGTCGTTTAATAATATTTTAGTCATATTTTTAATAAATTTTTTTTCTTATTTAGGCAACTATTGGCATTGTTTTCTGCAACATTTTCATGCTTTAGGCTCCTAAAAGTAATTTGTTCATTTTTTTCTGTGGCAACCCTGTACCTATATAATTCTACAATCAGCATTATCATACATCAGTCTGTTTTCAAATTTTTCCTAAGTATCAGTGTTTTTGAGTAATTTGTGTTAAGAAAATTTGATAAATAAGTTCAAAAATAACCTAAATGTTTCTTTTTGTGCAAAATAGTTTCATATTTTTTTTTTTATTTTTTCGTAATTTGAGTTTCTGGTTAATTTGATACTTTTTGTTCATTTTCCACTCTCATGCCTGAACTAAGCAACCACTTCATTTTTTATTTTTTTTGAAAAGTACATTGCTCTTGAATGACACTCTATCTTAAGACGTTTATTAAATGCTAGAAAATTAAAAAAAAATTAACCTGAAATCAGCATGGTGAAAGAAGAGGCTTCTTAAGCTGTAACAAAATTACAGTTTTTACAACTTTTGTAACTACTATGATCCATCTCAATTTTCAATTCCAAGATCAGAAAATATTAGCTTAACCAATGGTAGGAGATAGCTAGCTTCATTGTTTACCAGCTGGTGGGATGAAGTCATGCCAGTTTACTTATGTGTGTAATAATACAATAAAATAAGTTTAAAATTTCTTTTTCAGGAGAAACCTCACTGAAGTTTTTATTTTTGCAAAGTTGGAAGGGATTAAAAGGTAGAAAAATGCAAAGATTTTGGAAAAGCACTTTAGACCTGCGGAACACTTTACTTGTCCAGTTATTAGACATAGATTTAGGTATATTTGGCTCTTGTTTTTTACTGGCTTTAAAATCATAAGAATAAGGACCTTTTCTCACATGATACTATTTCCAGGTGAATGCAATCCGGACGATACATTGCTGAATTTAGAGACTGATCTTGGATCATTGAATATAGAAGGTCAAAGAGTGCTAAGGGTAATTTAATTTTTATTTTATTATTTTTGATTTATTATTCTTTAACATTTAAATCAAAATGAACTTTTACTTATAGGTTGCCCTAATTTTACACAATTTATCATTTGAAAAAAATAATGTTCCTGTTTTAGTGTCTAATTCAAATTTTATAAGGTAGGTGGTTATTAAATATTTTCATTTAGTTTGTCAATATGCATTATCTGACTTGACTAGTTGAATTTTTAAAATTTAACCAAACAAATCTTTCCTTTGAGTTTTGAATTCTCCAACAATGACAATTTCCAGTTTTGTGGTGAAATTGCGTTTTCCCCTGGGAACTCACTGACTTTTTTTTTTTTTCGAATCTCGTTTTCCCTGACTATTCCCAGGGCTTTTGAATCCGTCATTTTACTTTCAGAGGATATCAATGTTCACTTTCTGAATTTTCATCCCAGATTCTAAATTTAACAGGATCCGAGTTTAAAAAAATAATCATACTTATTTATTATTTTATTTTTTAAAACGTCATGTTCTTAGAAGGAGTGGTAAAACTTAGTTGCTTTTATAATTATATGCTCCCAATTTTCTTCTTTCTATTTAATCCACTTTTTTAATTATATGTTCCCAATTTTCTTCTTTTTATTTAATCCACTTTTTTAAATAATGAGAAAAAAAAACTAACCTCTCAAATTTGGATTTTAACACATGTTTTTTAACTCTCTTTGGAATCATTTAATTCTGCTTGATAGTTTTTTTTATTTTTCCCCTACTAGCACAGTCATGTTAATAATTTACTAAATTATAATTACAAAATTCTGATTATTTCTTAAATGATTAAATTCAGCTTAACTATTTTCCTACTTTATTATTGAATAATGAGTAGCCGTATTTAAATATTTTTCGTATTTCCATTTTACTTTTCGAAGTAAAGTATAGGGATATATTTTTCTTTTTTATTTCTCTTTCATCTTCTGTTCACTGATATGCATGTGCAATGCATTTTCCCCACCCCCTCCTAAATCAAAGAGAAAACGAAATCAGCATACCACTCCTTTGAGTTTGATTGACGGCAGCTCATCAGAAAAACGATTCTTTCTGACATACCGGAGAAAATAAAACATTCGTCCCTTCCTTGTCTCCTCTCGATCTAAAGATGAAGGTCACAGAAGAAATGACGTTTCTCTGGGCAAATGGGGAGAAAAATTCTTCCCCCACATTTTCCTCTACTTAGCTTCAAGGATGAGTCAAATTTCCGCTTTTTTTCATAATCGTTCTAGTTCGGGAAAACCGAGCAAAATTTTTCCCACTTTTCTGGATACCGGATAAATGGTTCTACAGGGTGTCTCAGTTAAGCGTTTCAGAACTTCTAAGAGGGGTAGGGGGCATCCTGACGACTCGAAATCATATAGCAATGTGGGGTCGGAAATGCTTTCCTGAAGCGGTGACGTACACAGAAGCACCATAAAGAAAAGAGACCGTAAGTGAAAAATCGCTATAATAATACATTGAAAAAATTATATGGTACATGGGCCAAAGTAAGTGTTCGAAGTTTCTGCCACCGGCTACAATGTACACCTCACATCTCCGGCGCATGGACATTCGAACATTCTGCAATACTCCAGGCATATCTCGCAGGCAGCTACTGCGATTCTTGCAACCAGCATTATCAACAGGGGTGTCATAAACCAGTGTTTTCATATGACTCCAGAAATCAAGACATGATAGGTCGGGTGACCGAGGAGGCCATATAATTTTTTCAATGTATTATTATAGCGATTTTTCACTTACGGTCTCTTTTCTTTATGGTGCTTCTGTGTACGTCACCGCTTCAGGAAAGCATTTCCGACCCCACATTGCTATATGATTTCGAGTCGTAAGGATGCCCCCTACCCCTGTTAGAAGTTCTGAAACGCTTAACTGAGACACCCTGTATACTGTATTACTTACCTCTTTCACCTTAAAGTTAACTTTTTTTTACACACTTGATTCAGGGCGATTACGTTGTAAATTAATGTTTTCCAACAGACTTTACATTAATTTAATTTCATATTAATACGGTGTTATATTTTTTATTAATGTGATGTTGTAACGACAATTTGTTAATGATTTATTCAAAAATCACTTTTAACGGTTTCATCGTGAATCTATTTTTTTCCCTGAGAGTTTTTTCAACCATTTTTTTAAAATTTTATTTTTTATACAATGTTACTACCTATGCATATTTCGAATTTAACCCCTTTAGGACAATGATCACATGTGTCCAGTTTTGCACATATTTCCAATTTTGATACTTTTAATACGATATTATTATTTTTTATTTCATTAATCACTTTTTACCACATGTGTTTTGCGCCATTTCTTTTGTAAAAGCACTTTTTTTGTTGCAATAATACTTATTTAACGTTTTATTCAGTTCTTCACATTGTTTTTAAAAACACATTGTGTTTTAAATATTTTAACAATATTTTTGTTGTATACTTTCGCAGCTTCTTTATAATACTTTAAGTCATAGCAGCTGAAGTCAAGCATGCAACTTTTTTTTTAGTTGGGAAAAATTAGAAAATATTTATTATGAAATGTTTTTTTTTTTTTTTAAATTTTCAGTAGTAGTAAATTAAAGCAATAAACAGCTACAACAATTATGTTTCTAAACCAACTTTTTTCCTTTAAGTTGTATATTTTTAAGATTATTAGGATGTTGCCTGAATATTAACACTGTTTTTAATTAAGTCACTATTTATCACTTTTTAAAAAATTTTAGTCACTTTTTTCACAACTTTTTCTACTATGACCCTCTCTGAGCCCTGTGTTATAAGACCCATTATCATGAAAAGTATAAATGTAGATTAAGGAGAGAGAAAAAATAGCTTTACTCATGAAAAAAACTTAAAAAATGTGTATATTTTCCATATGTTGAAATTTGCTTTGAAAGGAAAATTTTTCTTTCCTTTTCAAACGTCCAAAAAAATTGTGGATAGAAACAAAGACATAGAGAAGACTTCTATAGTAGAGAATAAGAACAAAGTCATTGTTAAACTCAATATTTTTATTCCTTTTTTATCAGGCTTATGATGCTTTGCTTAGTTTTTTCTTACAAAAGAATCTCTCATTCAAAAAAAAAAAAAAAAAATAGTCAAAAATTTTGTTACTGCTTATTGTCACCAAATAATAGTTTGGCGTTTACTACTAAAAGCAAATATTAATATCATTAATTTTTATTCTTTAATAATAAAAATGAATCTAGATTACAAATGTCTTTTTTTTCTGTCTGTAAAGATAGTTGTAAAATATATATATATTTAGGTTTCTTTTACTGAGTATATATTCTTCTTGGACTAATCTCAAACAGACAGCATATGATACTCTGTCCAATATTGCCTCTGAAGTAAGTATAATGTTTGCTTTGAAACAAAAACAACAAAGTGATTGGAAAAAGGTATATAATTATAATTTGTAATTTATTTATTCTTTAGATAAAATTATCTATTGAGAAAGACATTAGCTCACGTTTAATATTCGAAACTGTTATGAAGGGAATACAGTCACCTGATAGATACATGAATATAAGGTCAATGGACATTTTATCCCAATTGTGTAACTATGAGCCCAATGAAGACATTATACCATCTCAATTAGATGCTGAGGTATGTTTGAAGTTTTTGAATTCTATTATTAAATAACCCTATATTCTTGGGGTGCATGACCTTTTTGAGAAGGACCTCTTGCCTAGCATTTTAAGTAAAGAAGGGCTGCATACTTATTTAGAAATGTTGACAGCAAATATGATAATTTTTATAAACATTAGTGCTCTAAGATCAAAATTTTTTTCATTAGTAAACTTGGTAATATCTTTACAGCAAATTAAATATTTTTAATTATTTGAATTTATTCAAAAATTAAAAATCAGGGATTATTAGGTTTAAACATGAACCAAAAATTACAACGAAAACATTATCATGCAAAATTAGATCCAATATTTATTTAGTATTATACTTCAGATGTTATTTTGTGAATTATTAGAGATTGTATGAATTTTACGTAGAAAAAGTTTTCTTTTTGTTGTTGTTTTTTTTTTTTTTTTAAAAAATCACCTAAGCTGCAAAGAATTTTAAACTCAATTCCTAACAGTGATCAGCTTAAAAATTCACATTTTCTTCCTCTTTTCATGTTGCAATAACATCATGTTAAATATTGTGATTTTGAATATGACATGGATACACAAACACACAGCCCTAATTGACAAAAAAGCAGTGGGAAAATAATTTGGAATTATAATGATATGAGTGCAAAATTGTATAAAAAAGTGATTATTTAAATACGTGATTAGAAACTCTCACTTCATAATAACAGTGTATCATTACTCCTGAATTGTAATAATCTCTTAGTTAAGATATGAGTTTTCAAAAATACGTTTAAAAGCGTAGCAATGACATTCATTTTTTTTAAAAAAATGAAAATAATAATTTAGATTTATAAGGAAATCAGGGATATTAAAGCATATCAAAAAATTATCAATTAAATACTCAGTTTATGACTCACGAGTGGTAATATATGAAATGTATCGTGATTTTAAAAACCACCTGAAAATTTGTAATTATAGCTGTCCAAAAAAATCAAAATAAATTATTGGGCTTATGATGAAATCAGCTAAAACAGAGAATCAAAAAGTTATTACTCAAATTCTAAATTCGTGTATTGTAATATCTTACCAAAAATAGTAGGTTTTTTAAAAATTATGTGGAATTCCAAAGCATTTACTGTGGTAAAAGAGATTGAGAAACAACGAAAATTTACAATAAAATTTTTGCAAATTGAACTCGTCAAAAAGTGATAACTCTAATGTGCTTTTCAAAATTTTCAAAGTTTTTTTATTTTTCAAAAAAAAAATTTTTTTTAAAATTGTGTTCAGAAGCTTCTGTGTGCCACATATCAACAGTCATCAGGCCGCTGGTTGTGCACCCCTGCATATTCATTATAAAATATAGATGAAAAATCTTAATATAACATTGAGAAATTATTTATATGTCCTATAAAAAATAATCTGAGTATGCATAAGGTGAACAAGAATCAAATTGTGCATTTTTGATCTTATTCTCCATAGGGTTGGGTTTGTCACGTCAGAATTCTGCCGAAAAGTGTCTTAAACTGTTGAAATGTGAGAAAACCTGGCCTATTAACTTTTCTGACATTGAAGACATTTTATTAGAAGTCAAGTTCCATAACTGTTTATATCATGCACAATACTTGCATTATAATTATTTCTTTCATTATGATTTATATTACATATGATTTATAAAAAAATATTCCTGAAACTATTAGCTTTTTTTTTCTTCAAAACGCATGGTATTATTTATGCTTAAAGATAATTATTCTGAAACATTATATTATCATTATTATGAAACATTATAACAATTCAGCTCAATTCTTATCTGTAATATAGATAAGAATTATGAAGTGTTAATTGCTTCGTGGCAAAAGCGCAGCGCGGTAGAGCAGCAACATTGTGGAAGTTTGTTAGAGTTTTTGCAGAAAGATTTTTCATTTGGGAAGCAAAAAAGATACTAATACACGAGATGCCTTTCTCGTGTATTAAAAGACAAAGAAATGCTCTTGATTTTTTCTCCTCTGAGGATAAAAAATTTGGTAATGACTAGCTACAGTTAAAATTTATAATATGAAGAGTAATTCCCAAAATCACAAAAATTTATAAGATTGTTCACTCTAAATGTTATGTTTTTTTATGAACATCATTTTACACATTTTAATAAAATATGACTATGATTGGGAATTTTGTAGCAAATTCAGATTTGTAGAGAAAGAATTAATAAATCAATTTGGTACGTTTGTCCTTATTTTTATTTAGTTGAAATAAAATCAATTTAATATGATACTTACACATAAAAATTTTAAATGCATTTAAGTCATCTCTCAATTGCTCACAACTTCATCTACCGATACCATCGTAAATACAGTAGTGTTTTGATCCTTTTTTTTGGCAACTATTACTAAGAATTTTTACTTCAATTTTTAAAATCCCGATGTCTTTCATTGCTCAGTTATTACTATTGATTCTCTAATGGTATTTTTTACTAAATACCAACGATATTGTAACCTCAATTTGTCTCGATATCGTAAATTTAAGTGGTGTTTCAATCGTTTTTCATCAGTTATTGCTTTTCTCCTTTTTTTTAAAAATATATCCCAATGTTTTTTTTATACAATTTTGAAATTGTGTATTTGATTATATACCTTTAATGTAATAATTACTCCATTTTTTGCAGTTATTGTTTCCTCATGGTTTTAAAAACTATGTTTGTCATTTTATATTATTTTGACACTTTAAATTCCAATTACGCTTTTAAGTAACCACATTTTAAGTCGCTGGATTTACTTACATAATATCGTAAATTCATGTGGTGTTTTGATTATTTTTCTGGCAGTTATTGATATTGATTTTATTATGGTTTTTAAAGAACCAATGTATTTCAGACAGGAAAATTCGTATTGCGCATTAGACTATTTACACTTCTTTCCAAAAGACCTCCTATTTTTAAAAAGTAGAGAGTTTCTGAAGATTTGAGGAGCTATTTTCTCATTTATTGTGCTATTATATACATCAGCACATTTCTGCTTTTTCTAATTTGCAAAAAAGGATATGTTTTTCAGAGATGAGATTTTTCCGCTTTATAGCGGATTTCCGCCTTTTTCGCTTTTGTCTCTCAAATTTTAGCCTATAAAATAAAATAATTTTATTTATTTCCGATTTGATAAATAGTTATAATATATCAAAAGATTATAGAAAATTCAAACTACATAGATGACAACCCTTCCGCATATCTACTTATTTTAGCTTTTACGCGCAGAAAATCAGATTTTCCTCATTTTTACCCTTCCGCTAGATAGCTCGTATTTTTGTAATCTAGACCTCGCTGCATTTTAATATTAAACATCAATTTTCGTATTTACCTGATTTAAAAGTTGCGATTCTTATTCACATGATTTCAATATCGCGATTTGTATTGAGGTATTTTTAAAATTCTATGTAACGATTCGTATTCCTGCGAGTTTATTCAATGTCGTGATTCGTTTTTGTGGTTGTAATATCCGACATCTATTTTCGTATTTACATGTGATTTAAAAATTAGGCATCGTAATTCCTATTTACGCGATCTGAAAATTACGCATCATGATTTGTATTTTCACATTTTTGAAATCCAATATCGAGTTTCATTCACGTGATTTCAATATCGTGATTCATATTCACACGCTTTTAAATAAATCCTTTATCATGATTCTTGTAAAAAGTAAGTTTTTTTCTCAAATTAGTTACTATAAAAGTGGCAGTTTTTCTATTGACGATTATTGCTATGTATAGGCATGACAACTTCAGCAAAATTGGATGAGAATATGTTACTGATATTTTTGCTGTAAATCACATAATATTTACTCGCAGGAAAATTCAGCTTTTTTACCTTTGGCCAATCTCATCCCTGGTTTTTACATTTCTAAGTGCGAAAGTATAGAAAAAATAAAGGTGTGAAAAAAAGATAAATAAAAGCGAATTTTTTCCCTTAGGGTTGCTGCAATATAATTGATCCCTGCTTGATGGAGTTTTGTTCATTATGCTTTGCCAACCTTTAGTGATAGAAATGTATCATAGTTGACGGAATTTCTCTTTAATAATAATTTTTTTCATGGTTTAATATGGTTTCTATTTTTGTTTCATATTCAATGTTTTTTCGATCTTTAAATTTGTTGTGTTAATTTGAAATATTGTCCTCAATATTTAACTAGTTGTTATTTTAATAATAAGAGGATTAATTTTTAATCATTACCATTTAATTTTATGTGTGTAAATTTTATAGTTAACAGGTGTAATTTAATTCCTCAGATTCCTTTTATTCTCTGCAAATTACAAGTAGCACTTCGCGTTACACTTAGAGAAGTATAATTTATGCATTCTTGGAGTTGCACATCGACTGAATTTTTTATGCATATAATACTTTGCAATTCACATCCCTGCATTTTAAACATTACACGTTTGAAACATTGACATAATGACATTTCAAAACAATCAACATAATTGTGATAGCTTAAAGTGAAATTCCTTTAAATTGTTAATTTTATTATAGTTAAGCTTGTAATTCATGTTGCTTAATTTGTATGTTAATTGTATTTGTTTACTTTTTTCCAATGTTTGTAAGAACTGACAATGAACCTGCCCGCAACAAAGATCCTATAATATCACATAGGAATGAATGTTTTTTAATGTAGTTTAGTTTTATTATTATTCTCATTCCATTATATTTAACCTTTTTATTGCAGGCTTATCAACACATGGTGTCTTTTCTATCTGTTCATGATATAATGTTAATGTTTTATGCTTTAGAAGCTCTGTATGCATTGTCTGATCTTGGGCGATATGCATGTGAAAGAATAGTTTGTGTCCACAGATCTATAGGTAAATATCCTTTAAAGACTGTTTTCGTTGCTGCCGTAAATTGGGCTGGATATACTGAAGAAGTACCCCAAAAATACAAAGTTACTTGAAAAGCAGCGACAATTGAGAATCTTACGGAAAAGCCAAATTAACAGGGGTTACTGGAGCTGCAGCCCCCCCCCCTGTCTAAAGAAAGAGTAAAACTTACATATGTAACTTTCAAGTTGAAAAAATGCATTCTATTTTTTTTTTTTAAGGTAAATTCTGAATACTAGAAACAAAGGTGTTATATTCAGTTAAATGCACCCCTCGACGATGGCATGTTAGATGAATTTTCACATTTGTCCTGCTCCAATTCCCTAGTTTTATTGATTATCATCATTCTGTTCAAATCAGAAATGAGATTTTTCCGCCCGCAGCCAAATTTCTGGCTTTCTATATTTTTGACATAAAAATTTCCGCCTTTTAGTTACCGTTTCTTTTAGCAGCTCACTATTTTGCATTTTTGTCCAGTTTATTATGAATTGGACGTGTGAAGAACCACGTGGATTTGCGATGCAGTCACTGTTTGGTAATTGAATTAAAAATTATGAGATATTCAAATCTGCATAGAACTTGCTTGCAATAACTGTCAAAAATTAGATAAACAAGGCCATGTAGAATAAGTTGAAATAGCCGAGAATCAAACTTATAAAAAATACACTGAAATGCGCTATTCAAAATCGGCATGTCATAACAAATACAGATAAAAAAACAGGGTTTAAAGACCATGTGGAAATTATTTGTTATAGTTATGGAAAAAACGTTAAACGAGTATGAATTGCCAATAGATGGGAATCGAAAGTGCTAAAAAGTTATTGCCCAATTGAAAATTATTGCGTATCTCATTGTAACACAGTATTAAAAATTGAATAGAAATCCAGAACAATAACTGCCAGGAAACAAAGGACAAACTCTGTGAAATATGTTTCAGAGCAAAATAAATGTACCAAATAGTTATTTCTAAAATGTACGTTTCTAAATTTTTGTGTTGTAATAAAATCTAAGAAAAAGTAACAAATTTAAAAATCGTGTAGAAATCTGTAGCAATAGCTGCCAAAAACCAAGACGCGTAAAATGCTTTGGAATCGGTGTGAATCGAGCAAGTGCCTTTAAGACAGATTTGACTTAATTTGAAATTCGATTCAATTTTACTACTGTTTACCCACTTGTTGATGATATCAAAACTGTCTTATTTCAATCAAATTGGTCTAATCAGGACATATTTTATGAAAAAATAATAAGTTAAAAGGAGAATGAAACATCAAAGCAAACAATTTTGTAAAAGTTCAAAATTTTTTGACTTTGAAATTTTTTGTCTTAGGAATTTTTTTAATAAAAAATTTAAAGACCATTCTGAACTGACATTTGAGGAATACTAGAATACTATATTTTTAGAACAATATGTGAGTAATAAAATTTCTAAATAATTTAAGTAATTTTTCTGTGGTGGGAAAATTTTTATCTTTAAAATTGATGAATCTACCCCTCTTTTTGAATGTACTGTCCCTATATGTTATTTTTTTATTTTTAGTTTTCCTCCTTGCTTTCTAACCACTGACCACTCTCATTCCTGTTAAATCACAAGAGTTTGGTCATTTTTCTAATTTCTAATTTTTCTGCAACTGCCTCTGACACAAAGGGGTGCTAGAAATGCAGCGATATAATATGCTTAGTAAAAAGTTGCATTTTTTCCAAGAGATTTCGTCAACTAACACATAATCCCTACTATAATTTTTTTTTTTGATAGCCATCAAAAATATTGCTCATGCTTTGAATTTCTTTCCATATTTATTTTCATCTATATTTCTGTATTGCATTAATGTTCTCTTTTTTCATAGGTGTTTTAGTAAGTTTGCTGACATTAGATCCTAGTCAATATGGTCCTTCAGGCCAAATCAAAATGAAAGTAATAGAAACATTAGTGCCATCTGAATGTGATGAACTGGAAGAAAAATGTGGTATGTAATGAAAATTAATGTCAGTTTTAAAATATTTTTATTTTTTTCTGCTCTTTTATTGTGACCTTAAATTCTTTTTAATGATTCAAATTTTAAACTGTTATGCCTAAAATGTTGTTGAAAGAGAACTGCAGTCTATTAAAAATTCTAATTTTTGAAATTCAAACTTTTGATAGAGATTTAACAAAATGTAGAGTTTTATAAAAAAATATCTTATGTTAGTAGATCAGAGTGGGTGAGGAAAAAATTTTCCCATCATTTTCTAGGACAAAAAAAAAAAAAAAAAAAAAAAAAAAAAAAAAAAAAAAAAAACTGCAGAGTCATAAATACCCAAGTATCTCTATAACTCTGATTTGCATGCAAATGTTAAACTTTTTTTTTTCTAGAATAATTACATAAAATATTTGTAATATTTTTCTAGCTATGTTTCTAAAAGCTTCAAAGCTAAGCTTTCTTTTAAACTACTGTCGCTTTTGTAATTTAAAAAATATCTTTTGCATGGCACCCATTGGCTAAATGGGCATTCTTCTGGGTTTTATATCGCTGTTAAACCTGTAATATATTGGTTGAAAATATTAGCAACAAAATATTTTTTTATTGAAGCTAAGAAATTCAAACTTATTAATGATTCAGTCAAATTCAAAATTTCATTTGGCGAAATAGAAATTTTCCCTACCAAAAATAAATATAAGTTTTTGGCGCCCCTGTACTCATGACCTTAAATTAAAAATAATTAAGGAACACCCACACAACTTGAGTAATGTCAACCACTTCTTTCATGCATACTGAAGCTTCTTGGCACATTGCTTGCTAATTAGTGTTATTTTTTCCATGATAAGCTCCATAATTTGATACTGAGCATGTCAAGACATTGATAAACTGTGTAGTAGTGCACGGGAAACACACTTTATTAGCAATATATCAACCATATACTGTTAATTTTCAGAGAGATATCCTTCTTTTCCAATTGCACCTTCAGCATACATCTTTATTTCTTGTATACTATGATACACATACCATCTTTTGTTTCATAAAGTGGTTTTATGCATGTGTCGCATTTTTGATTTTGAGCTTTTATTGTCGACATTTTTCCTTAATTTATGAACATGATAATGTTGTTCCCAATTACAAAAAGCTTGATAATTTTTATAATTAATTCATAATACAAACTCATAATACATTTATAATACATTATTTTCCTATATTTTGCTTGGTACAAATTTTATAGAATCTTTAATTGTTTTATATTTTAAAAGGTATCATTTTTTGTTTTGCAGAAAATCCTCCTGAAATTCCTAAAGTTACAATCAACCAAGAGTTAGATTCTGAAACTTTTGCTAGCAATTGGTAATTTTAATGTTTTGAGTATTTTTATCACATCTTCTTATTTCAGCTTTTCGATATTCTTCAAAAATTATTCTAAAAATATTTCCTGAAAATTTTAAAAACTCTTTTTCCTTCTAGTATAAATGGTAATAGCTATTCTAAGCTTAACAAAAATTCAGAATGTTCCATGATGCGTGTTGATTGGCGTTTATCTAACAACTGTATTCAATAGTTTTGTTTCAATTAGTTGGTATTGTATTTAACATCTTAGCTTCGCATTAGTTTCAAGAAGCTGTACTTAATGCATTTTTTTATGCAGTTGCTTATATCATCTGTAGTGATATATTCGGAAAATACTGTCCTATTTTTATAATCAATAAAATATTTAAACACATATTAAAAACATTGAACAATGCTTCATACTTTTATGTTTAAGGTTGAAAGCAACTTTTGAGCCTACACTTGGATGTGTTATTCCTCGTAATGAAATGTATGTTGAGTATGTCGGTCATTGTACTAAGACAGGCTGTAAAAATGTGGTTAATGCCAATGTGTTTGCAGGTTATTTAAAGTAAGTATAAATGTTAGCTATATTTGTACAAAAAGATTTAGATAAATCTGTACAAGTTCAAATTAATCTAGTTCTTAAAAATTTACAGAAGATCATTTTTTACTTATTTTAAAATTGAACAAAAGTAATCTCAATCAATTAAGCCATCTTAGGAAGAGAAAGCCCATTAGTAATATTTTTCGCACATAATTATTACCATTTTAATAATAGTAAGATATTGCATTTACAATTTTAATACTAGTAAATATAAAATAAAATGCATTTTAATTAAAAATCTTTTTTTAGAAAATAAAAAAAACTAATTTTTTTTTTACATTTTGAGACACTATTAAAAAAAATTTCAGGAATATTTTTTATTACAAAAATGTTTTTAATTGATAAATTTTTATCTAAGTGTTGCAACAATACAAAATTTTAATTAAAAAACTAGATTTTATGTTCAGTTTTCTACCTATGACTTGCTCTAAATCATTTAAAAATATTAGTTTTGACGTCTTTCTATATTTAGGAAGAAAAATTCTTTTTAGAACAACCAAAAAGTTACCAAGCCATTCTCCATCTTTCTTAAATATTTGTTGCAAAAGTTTAGGGAGATGCTTTTAACATACCTAGATAAAAATAATTTTAATTTTACTAAATATTTTTCAAATTATTTTTTATTAATAAAAATTAATATAATGTGATGTTTTTTTCATATAAAAAAAAGTCGACTGATCTAATAAAAATATTCCCTGTTAGGCAATCTTCCCAGGTAGCATATTAAAATCTTTTTGCTTTGTAGACATTTAGTAGTTTAAGGGTTAAAAGTATATAAAATATGTTTATATAGATTGTGTCTGCTGAATTGTCGGTATGATAAGCAAAAAAGGTTGTCTCTTTTGATCATTTTTAAATATATTTTTTCTGTATTATTTAATAATATATTGCTCCCTTTACCCTTTTTACTATGTGGTGTGGTTATAATTAAAGTAAGTTTAATACAAAATATTATTGAAGAAAAGGGAAAGTGTATGGCAAAGCAAAAAAATAGTTCTAAATTTTAGCAACAAATTGTGATGTGAGCATCATTATCTAAAACGGTTAATTACAAATCGCAAATGAATTTTAAAACTGCTTATGTGCAAGTTACATACAAAACCAATTGTACTCTTCAATATGCATGAATGTACAGTTGTGATATTGTTAGTTATGTATGTCCATCCACCACGGCAAGGTCGTATAACATGGAGAGGAAAAATCTGTTTTCAACTGTCTTGAAGTTGAAAACTGCATAAAAAGCATCAATTAAACCAGTTTTTAATTTTCAGGACACTAGCATAAAAAATGTTCAACAGGCTGTTCATAATTTTCTACAACAAGTTGAAATTGAGAAATTGCATCTTCCACAACTGATCCAGTGTCTCCAGGATCACATTCAGATTGTGTCACAATGTGTGCCTTCATTTCAGCTACTCTTGCAATCTATACACTAAACACAACATCTTTGGAATATCTCTGCCGCCAGAAGTCGCAAGGATTAAGGCCAGGTGATCAGGATGGCTAAGCTGTAGGGAAACAGCAGCTGATAATTCTAACTTTTCCAAAATGCCATTTCAGCAGCTGCTTCAATGTTTGCAATGTGCAGGTGTGGGTTACCGTGAGTAAAAGTGATCTCATTCACACATCCACTCTGTTGAAGAGCTTGATTGACATTGATGCACAAACCAGTGACAGTACAGGTAACAGGACTAGAAGCATATGTATCCCCAAAAGGATATGGTTTTATGATAAATAATACCATCAACCTGCAGTGACCTTTGCGGATTGAAGTGGTGCTGATTGATTTGCACTTGGGTTTTTTTTTTGTTGCCCATATATTCTGCAATTCTGTATACTGACTTATCCTTTCAGGTAAAAATGGATTCAGATGGGCTTTGCCTGTCCACAAAATGCTCCATACCCATTCATATTCATGTTCATTCCCATGTGAACAAAAAATTCTGAAGCAAAAGTTTCTCTTGCCAAGTAAGCAGACACTATTAATGTCGAATCAATTCTTCTTCTCCCTCTACCATATTGCACATCTGAAGAATCTGTCTTTTTGAATTTCTGAATAATTTTTTCCAGATCCACAGCAGTCATTGGACCAATGGTTTTTTTTTCTTCCGTACTAATGAGTGTCTGAAACTTCTGCTGAGCTACTAGTGCATAGTCATTGTTTTTGTAAAATGGATTTACAAGCAGGACTAAACCTTCATTGAGACCGCTTCTTAGGCAGAAAGTGGGGAAAAACTGTGTACCCAACATTTTCATAGCAACTGCAATGAGTCATGCGCATGATGCAATGAGTATTGCTAATATTTTGAGCCATTTTTTTCTTGTACCATACCCTTTCCCTCTTCTTCAGTTTATATACCATTCAAATTGTAAGTTATTCTGATCAGTGGTTCTTTTTTTATATAGTGTTTTGAAACTTAAACTTTAATTATAATGAACCTGTGTTAAGAAATATAACTTTTTGAATCACTTACCATCAGTTCCTAAAAAGAGTAAATATACTAAAATATTTCTATATTTAATAATTTACTACTACTTTATAAATATCCTATTTTGATGTATTGCAGCTTAATTGTTCAGAATTTGTCATATAATCTAAAATTCATACTTAGGAATACTTTTCCTTTATGTGGAATGAAAAGAATTGAATCTGGAAATGGAATTGTAACATTTTATCACGAAGGATTAAAAAGGAAAAAAATTATAACTTCGCAAACTGGACCACCTACTCAAAAACCTGTTGTTTTGACAAGTACTCCTCATAAAGGTTTAATAATTTATTTTGATACATTTACAATTAGTATAATTCTAACAATTATATTTTTGTTCATTTATTTCTATTGTTTTTAGTTTCATGTCCATCAACACCTACTTCATCTAAAAGTGGTCATAAACCTACTCACAGTCCTATTCTGAAAGCACAACTGTCTGCTCCTCCTAGGAGTGGAGTTACTTCACCTCCGTTAAAAAGGCTTGCAGAACATGCTGCCAATTCTCAAAAACCTTCTCATCCATCCTCTCATATTGCTGCAGGTTCTAGTACATTAATTAAAAGTCTTCTGGCAAATAAAGTGCAACAAAGAAATCTTCAGAGACAAGTGGTCCCTCAAGCATTATCCAAAATGGTGATATATTCCACTGATAAAAGCTCTCTCCTTAGATCTCCTCTTGTACGATGTGGGAGACCAGGTGCATTTTCTACACCTGTTAGAACACCTATTCAAGCACGAATTATTTCTAATAATCGACGAATAATTGCATCTGGTCCTTCCAAACTTTTAAAATACCCTCTTTTGTCACCAGCAAAATCTCCAACAAAATTCACAAAGCAATGCACACCACGATTAAATGGTGTGCTGAAAGATTTGCATTTGGAGGTAAATAAATATCACTGTTAGTATTATTTACTTATTATAATTTTTGTTTTTTAATGAACCTATTAAAAGTTTATTTATTTTGCCTTGTCTTTTACACTGATTGAATATTGCTATATAAAAACAGAATGTTTCCTAAAATATGCTATCTCTGCTTATAAGATGGATATTTTTGCTATAAACTTATGAAAATTGTTGAAAAATATTCTTACAGTTCTATATATGTACTTAATATATATACTTCAAAAATAAATTCAATTTAGGATCTCTAAAATAACAGTTCTAATGTATCGTTTTCGGATGTGAAATGTGGATAACCAGTGATGGGTTTCAGTTGTTACATGCATGCCGTTTCTTAAATAATGTGCACCAGTTCTTTAATTTAAAACATTCAATTCTAGCAGTAGTTTGCGGGAATGAGTATTTTGTGAATTTTTACTATATTGGAGCATTTATTATATTTCAACGATTAGTGAAGTAATTATTTTTACTTAATTAAAAATGACTTGTGGACTATTTTTCTGAAAAATTTGAAACAGACTCTGAATCGGCTGTAAAAACAACTGAACAAGAAAAAGAATACCACGACAATAGAGAAGAAACATTAAGTCTCAACCAGGAATACGAAACTAATCTTGTTGAATGTAAGATTAGTTGTTATATTTTTCTGAAAAATAAGACATTCATTGAAAGTAAATCGGGTTGTGATTGCTGTCGACAATTGGATATCTCAAAAGCATTTAAGTTTCTTAAGAATGCAAATATTGCTAAGTAGAGCCATCAGGAAATGTAAAACAGTACCAGTAAGTGTCTTTAAGGAGAAAAAAAGAAGTAATCTTTTAGTTCAAAATTAAACTACTTATGTCTTGAACTGGGTGATATATCACGAAATATCAATTTAATACAGGTAATCGGCACTGTTGTTTTAAATGACACATCAGAAATATGATATAAGATTACGCTCTCGGTTTAGCGATTTAAGGTAACGAGGATTCTTGCCTGCGTCTCCGAAGACAATGTTTGTTTTGTTGAATGGTGGAAGAGCGAATTGAATCAGAATTCCTGAATTCAGAGCATCAGCTAAGATTATTTTCAGCGGGGCTTACATTATTTTGCTATTGCTGTGATTGATTTGTCACTTTTATCACTTGTCATTATTTTGTCACTTTTTTTGTCTTTTGGGCTTTAACGTTTTTCATAAATTATTTATATTAGACCTACTGGCGTTTTTTGTCAGTTATTTTTACTAGACTTTTGCGATCGCTGTTATCTTAAATTTTCGTTCTGAACTCAATCTATTGATAAAAGAAATTATGAATAAAAGAAAGATTCTTCATTGATTTTTGTAATTGTTTTTCATTTTAAGTGATACAATTCAATAGAGGTATTTTATATTTAAGGAGTTTATACTTTGTTGTAAAAAGTTTTTTTTTTTTAATTTACCATATTGCATGTAAATATAATTATGTGATAGAATTGGATTATTTTTAAACCAATAAACCTTATGTCCTTTTTAATCCTAAAAAAACTAAACTAAGCCTATATTTATTTAATTTGCTTTTATTTTTGAGAAAATTAAGACAGTTTTTTATTTTTAATTTAGCTGTTAGTTAAAATGACTAAATTTTTGATTTAAATAAAAAGTTAAGTAATGCTTTGACATTAAGTTAGTAAAGTAATGTTACGTTAAAGGACGTTAAGTAATGCTTGAAAGTTAAGTAATGCTTTAACAATAGTGCTATTAAATATAGTATTATTTTTCCTTAAAATTCTTTCAAAAGGTGTTCATTTGATAACTTGTTAGGTGATCAGTATTATTTTTTAACCAATAAATTTTTAGTCTATTTTATTTTCGAAAAATAAAATTATAAGTAAATTAAGAACTTACATTTATTAAGATCATTTGACCATTAGTCACTACAACTTCATTATTTTAAGTAAATAAATAACAGCAGTGCTCTCTGAAGATATTTACCAATGTGGCGCATAAGCACCAAAGACAACCTTTGGAAATTATTAAAACAATGTGAAAAAAATTTATTTATACTTTGATATGTGCAGTCATCAAAGTATCATTAATGCCAATCTGGAAGTAGCAGCCTCCCACAATGTTTAGAGCAGTACAAAATATTATATCAAAGTTACTCAATAAGTTAAATTTTGCTTTCCTTAAATTTAATAAAAATGAAGAAAAAAAAATTCTCAAGTTTTTTCAAAATAACCATCAAACTAAGAACTTTTATATACTGGCATTACTAACCTTCAGAAACAGTTATTGTTTTACCTCAGTGCTAAGCATAATATTTTTCGTTATACCCATTTTCTTTCAATGTCGTTTTGTGCTAAATACAAAACAAGATTAAATTATTCAATATTTAACTCAGTTGAATAATTAAATACTTTCTTAATAATGTCATGAATTATGCATAATATTCCAAGTAAAATTATATGTTTAATCAGGGATATGCTTAGTTCCAATCTAAATGTTTTTAAATTATAAAAGCAATTCTATGTTTACATTCTATAACTCATTGGTGGCCTCCCAAATGTTCGATTTTCAATTGATAACTTGTTAGCATTCATGTTTTAAAAATAAATTATTAATTTAAGAAGAAACTCTTCATAATAGTAATTTTACTAGTATTGAAATTGTGAACAGACATTTTAAACGTATAAAACTCAAGTAATAATACGTTTTTCATTGTTTGAGTTTCAGTTGAAAAGAAATTTGGTAGCACAAAATTCAAAATGGATAAAACTGTAAATAGTTATTTTGATCAAAATTTCATAGATTTTTCTAAACAGCATTTGGAAACTTACAGCTGAGGTAATGCAAGCAGTTATTTTTTAAACGCAGAGGAATTTGCAAAAGCAATGTAAATGGTAATGGCGGCAGTCTTGTCTAGTAAAAAAGTTTAATCTCAAGGGCTGCAGAAATTTACTGTAGTGTTCATACATTGACACTAGCTCCTCGTCATCATAATATGTCTTAATATTTAAAACAACATGAGCAATCAACAATGAATCCAACAATCAGTACCAGGATGGAACAATCTGTGAAAAGAAAATGTAAAGAAATTAATTATTTAGTGAGCAGTGGATTAGATATTTTTGCACTGTTTGTTGTCTTGACTAAACATTTTATGCACTTTCTTTTTTTTCTTTGAAAATAACATGCAAAAATGTTTTAGACATTTTTGCTTCTGTCTTTGTACAGTTTAAAATTTTTTAAATTATGACTACTTTAAAAACTAAAGTGTTTTAGTTTAAAGTAACACTTAGTTAAGTTAGAATGTTATGAATTTTTTATATGCATATTACAGTCGACTCGTGTTATAACGACCCTGTGATAGAACGACCAACATGATATAACGACCCTGTGAAGGAGTCCCAATTCACATCCCTAAAAGATAACGTTATTTTACTCCTGCTATAACGACCGTAAAAAAGATCAACTCCTAATATAACGACCCTCTCTGAATTTGAACATTGCTCTTAACTAACTTAATTAACCTATTGGAAAGTGGGGTTGAATGGTTGACCTTGAACAAGCACACATATGTTAAGTCCTCTTAACATGTAACTTCAACAAATTAATGCACATCAAAAAATTAATGTCTTCGTCTAATGAAGCCTCGTTTATGTTCCTCGGTTTACTCTTCTTTATAATACTGCAGATTATGTACATAAAAAAAATTCGTTATATATACCGCAAATTATGTACATCAAAAAATTAATTCATTAGAAACTAGATTTTTTTTTTGTCAAACTATGTTTTTTAATCAGTACTTTAAAATAAAATTCTTAATTGTTAACAGTTGTAATTCAATTGTTAAAATGTCATTATGTTTTATTAATGTATGCATCCTATCCTTTTTTGGTTTATAACATGTATACCACAAATAGTATATGCATGCATTATGACGTTTAAAACCATTATGTGACCGATTTTCAAAGGAAATTTGCTCATTTTGATATAGCGACCATTTGATATAACGACCAGATTGGGGCAGTCCCGATGGGGTCGTTATAACGCGAGTCAACTGTAATATGCAATTGTGAGTGTATTAACCAATAAAAGGCTACTTTATTTTTGAAATATTTACTTATATTAATATTTTACATCGTTTTATCATTAATAATCTTAAATTTGGTTTTAAATTCGACAGTTGAATTCAGTCCTAGAACTGTAATAAATTTGTTTTTATATACAATATTCATATGCTGAAATAATAACTAAAATTGAGTCATTTTATATTGATTTGAAAAGCGTGGTAAAAAATTCTATTGTAATTTTTTATTAATGCACATGCTCTTCATGATTTATTCAAGGAGCTGTAATTTAAAAAAAAAAAAAACTTGTCACTTGTATTTTACTTTAATGTCGTAAAGGCAACCAAAATGTAAGTAAATAATGACAATTGATCAGATCTAAATGCAATTTCAGTTTTCAAAAATTTAAAAAAAAAAAAAAAATTAAAAAAAGTCTAAACTTTTGGAACTTCTAAACTTTTCCACTGAACTCTTGTGATGCGCGGAATATTATTTTGAAGCTACTGTTCTAGATTATTATTACATATAAATTCCGATATTACGTTATTATGTTTAACCCTTGATCAACTAAACAAGCATGGTTTCACATACGTATTCTGACTGGCCTACAAGATTTACGCATTGAATGATTTAAAGGATTCTAAGCAATTTTTTTAATACAAAGAAAAAATCCTTTACATGTTATGTTTTAAGGCATGATAATAAGCATACGAAATAATTTTATTAAATAAATATAACTAAAGATACATGAAAAATGCATAGTATTTATAAATAAAATTAAAAACATTCAAAATTCAACTTTGCTTGGAAAAGTGTTGACAAAACTTTTTAGGGAGTTTTAACATTCATCAAGAACGTCTATGTTTTAAGTGAATGGTGAGTTTGAATGTAATTAATAACAAATGATCAAAGCATTTTCAATACACAGTAAAGTTTGATTAGATTAGTTTGTTTTTATAATCACCTAAACGTAAACTATGAAATGTCAACTTATATGAAAAGAAAATTTTTAAGAAAATGTAACTAATCAAACTTTTTTATAAACAACTTGAAATAATAAATATTTTTTAACCTCTGTATTTCTTTATAATATAATGAAACATTAAGGAATGCATTTAAAATTTAAAAAAAAATTCAATTTGAAATAAAACAACATTATAAGCACTTAAAAATTTCGACAGGATATCACCATGTTACAGATTAAACCTACAACAGACTTTCAGATGATCAAACATGTAAAACCTTATTTAAGCATTATTGATTTAAGCATTATCGCCACAACTAAATATGCATATGTAACAAAAGTTTTGTATGATAAATTTTTTAAAACAAATTACTTAAAATCAGAAAACAAATTTTTCATTTTAAAAATATATACCTCGCAAAACTTTCCTAGTTATGAAGTTAGTTTTGAAACCACAAATATTGGGAATTATTAATCAAAATGTGAACTTCAGGATGATTAAATCATAGCCACTCTTAAATAAAAACTGAAATACAATGAATCCAATAACTTTACATGTTCAATTGAAGGAATTTTTCTTGTTATTAAATAACTAAGTAACTGTTGGCAATGTAAGCAAAACTTAATTGTACCTTTTGTAAATCCCAAAAGAAAAACATTATCATTGAATTTTCGATAAAATTCATAAATACCAAAGTATTGATGAACTTTGGGTATTTACCCTAAGTTCTAAAAACCTGAGTATATTACATATATGGTCAAGAGCACTAACATTTAACTCAGTGCCTAATCTGGTCACAGGGTTCCCACGGTCTTTAAAAGTCCTTAAAAACTGCTTAACTTTTATTTGGGTAAATAAGGGCCCTTAAAAGTACCTCATTTTGGTAGAGGTTTTTAAAAGTCCTTAATTTTTCAGCATCACAGTTGATAGGAAAAAATTTTGAGTTCAATTTTTTTAGAACAAAACGTCATTCTTTTATCACCTAGAAGTAGATATGCACTGAGGGTAGAGCAATTTAGAGATACAAGACCGGATGTGTGTGAGGGGGGTTACAGGCAAAGAGAAGAAAGCATGTCCTTACATTAATATACTGGTTCTTTCATTAACCAGGGTGCGTAGTGTTTGTAAAAAGTACTTAAAGGTGCTTTTTGGGAGATTTCGTTTTTAAAAGCTTTAAAGGTGCTTTTTTCAGCTGGTGCTTTTAAAAAGTGCTTTTTTTTTCACAAATAATTTTTTTTTCTTCCTTCAATGATATCTGGCGGATCCCCTGCATTTCACAAAAAATGGGGTGTTTGCTACGTAATCATTCACACAGACTTCATGTCGTACCCACGTTATGACTTGCGCATGCGCGCACGCTCGAAACTGAAACCCAAGTGCTCCAATTCAGATAGAGTCAGATCCTTATTAAATGTTTTTCTTTTTAATTTATAATTTTATTTTTGTTTATTTTATTTTACTTCTAACACTTTTTTGATGTAGGGGGTAATGGTACTTTTGTTCAGAGTCAAGTTGAATTCACTCGGTGATGTGGGAAAGTACTGATTGTTTCGATTTACGTCCTTCCCTTTTGNGCTAAAACTGTTCATAAAAAGTTTTTGTTTTTCAATAATATCATTGATTCAATATGAATTTTTTGAGTGCTTGAAAATTTTTGTAAAGTGCTTGAAAAGTTTTTAAAAAGTGCTTATTTTTGATTCAAAGATTTGGCTATGCACCCTGTTAAGGTATTACTAGAATGATACTCTATGAGGAGCGTGGCATTCGAAAAGAATGGAGTGTCGACAAGAGGGATACTGCACATGGAAGAGATAGCGCTTTTTTGGGAGGGAGGGGACAGTTGTAAGGTACTTGAGTGGAAGACCTGCACTGCCCTTCAAAATTGACAGAATACAAGAAACTCAGTTCTACTGGTAATACTCATTGGAACAAAGAAAAACCCTAAGAAAAGAAGTATCAGAATTTTTTTTTACTAGAATCCATAACGAAAACTATTTCCAAAAATTTTAAAAGATTTGAATAAATTTTTATAATATTTCAATGTGTAATAAGTAACTGTAAATTTATAAAAAGCAGTAACATTTTTTAAAATTCATGATTGTACTAAAAATTAAACAGATTTGTAATAAACAGGGTTTGAAAAATCTCATCCCACTTAGGTTTTACATCAAAAACCTGAGATTTATTGGGGTTTTGGTATACGAACCTTTTTTTAAAAATACTTTAAAATTTTTATTCCTGAGTTCTAAATAAGAATGCATGATTTGCTCTTAACAAGAAAGTTAAATATCTGGTAACTATTTATAACTTGTTTTGCACTGTTACGATATTATTTTTATTACTTAAGGATAAGCAGATTGTTACATAAAAATTTAAATCTACTCAATTAAAAGATCCCAAACTTTTTGTTATTAATGTCTATGAGAATAAAAATCAAACTTAGATTTTAATAATCATTTTTCTCAGTTAACATTGCAAATTAATATTTTTTTATTATTATTTATTAAATTTCTATTCAGCTTTTGGGTGTTTTAAAATCAGTTCATGTTTTTCGCCTGCTTGTATTGATCATTGTATTGATAATATTATGTAACGGTAATTCCTAATATCTGTTTTGGCTGGAAATAATTGTAAAGCTCATCAGAAAAGTAAATATAACACATTTGCTGTTAAGTAATAATTTCAAAATGGTTAAGTTGCATACCATTTTCAATATGTTTTTCATAAAATTTTTCAATGTATATTTACAAAACTATTAATTCATGATAAAAATAAAATATCAAATCATAATGGTAGTAGAGAGTAATATTAAGAATGATAGATGATGATAACGAAATATTTCAAGTAAATATTTAAAAATGATGAAAAAATAAATAATTTATCAATATTTGTTAATTAGGTAACCTTACCAATTTTCTGGCCATAGGAATGCGTTGATACATTTGAAAAATCATTTTAGACCCTTTTATTTGTATGTTTCACCAAGAACTAGTAAAAAAAAAAAAACATATTAATTTGAAAATTATAAATCTTTTCAATCATAATTATAATCATAAATCAATCCTATTTTTATTCCATAAAAATTTTCATAAAAATAATTATTTCAATGACTTTAAACAATATATTGAGTTAAGCCTAATGAAAGAAAGTGGAATGATTTAAGGTGCTTGGATATTAATATGGCTTGTTTTTACATGAAAAGGGGCTTAAATTAACATGACATAGTTAGGAAAACTACTCTCATTCAGCTTTTTAGTTCAATGTATTAATTCTTTTTATATATATCTTGATAAATAAAACATTTTATTAATAAAAAAGAAAGAATGCTTTTGGCATAACTGAATATTTTAGCAAGATTGGCCCACAACTGAATCTGTGTTGCATATCTATTAGCGAAATATAAAAGCTTGTAATAATTTTTCAATGTTTTTCCCTAGTTTCTTTATTTGCTCTTTTTTGTTTTAATATATGAAGAAAAAAATTCAAATCTTAATTTTTGCACTTAATTTTACAATTCAATTTCAAGGAAATCATTAGAAATGGAATACAGATTAGTTTCATAGATGTCGTTAACCCTTAGCCATCTTAAAATATTATTTTAAAAAACCGAACCTGTGTTTGCAAAAATTGCCTGGTCCTAATTTGGCGAGAGCTGTTAATACAATTTTATCAGTACTTACATTATAATAAAATTGTTTTTTTATTACTTTTTTTATTTATTGATTTTTTTTAAGAAAGTTAAATAATTAGCACTGTCACTGGTGGTATATATTTATTCAATGATAAACAATCATGCTATTTTTAAAGTCCTTAATATTTTTTTTGAAATAAGTTCTTAATTTTTACTTTGTTAAGAGAGTGGGAACCCTGGATCATTATACTTTCTTTCCTCAATATAGGCTGGTGAGGAAGATAAAATAAAATGTTATTATTTGAAACTATTTGTTCCGCTGGTTCTACAATACCTTTTTCTAAATGTTCATTTAATATTCCCTCATACTGTTCATATGGCTATCATTGTTCTGAAAACTTCCAAAAAGACTTTTAAATTTCTGTTTGGCCAAATTGTAAATATTATGTAATTATGCATTTTCAGCAAAGATTAAGATCTCTTTATTTTTTTTTTCTATAGAATCTCGAGTTTTTAATTAACAAGAGGAAGTATTTTTAGAAATGTTTCTGTTCATTACAGCAGCAGTTATACATCCCAGTTTACTTTCCATCAAAATAATAGTACTCCTTAATTTGATTTGAGCCTAAGAGTTCATAAAATACTTCTGTTCCAATAAATAAATCTGTTTTACCTGGTTTATTAAAATTAGAATCAGAGTACGTTAAAAGAGAGTGAAAATTTATCTTAAAAGTATAACATTTACAGTATTAGTCCATGATTTTTGGTATATTTAGAAATGCAAGTGGATAGTTTTCTTGTAACAGCCAAATTTGATCAATTTATGCCAGTGATTGAAGACTTTCTTTTTTAGTCTTAATAAATATGCTCATTCTGTGATAATAAAACTAGATTGACTTGCATCATCTATTAACACTCTTAATGTATGGAAATTACTTTTGTAATCCTTCACATAAATAGTAGCTATACTAAGCAAGATGAATTTCCCATTATTTTTATTTGATAGGGAAGGATTTTGTGATGATGCGATTGCATCACTCCCTATGTTTTGACAGTAGTGTTATGAGAGCTGGTGTTTAATGGTGATGAATATTCGTGTAATAATGTGTAATGATTAAATCATCTTTTATACACAAAACGAGCACTTTTTGAATTGCATTGATTGAAATGATATGAATCACTTAGACAATTATAGCAGACCTTATTTTTCTTTACTAAATGTATTTGTTCTGATATTTTTATGTTATTTAATTTTATCCAAGTGATATAATGCATGCGATTAGGATTTACGAGCGTAACATCGTTTTTTGGATTGTTTGGGATTTAACTTTGATCAATCAGAATTAAATTTTGATGGGATGTTAGAATTAATACTATTTAAAATTTGGCCTCTTTTCAGGCTTATGATTTAAAGCAACAATTTCACTGCCTTTTGGAGGCAATGATGCAGAGCCATTGTCTAGCTTATGCTTGTAATCAAATAGTAGCTGAATTTATCTCTGAGTTGCTAGAACCAAAAAAATTGAGGGGGTCTTATGATAGTAATGAATGAAGTGATGCAATCGCATACATCGTTGACTGAATTGTTAAACGAGTAAAATTTGTTTGATATAAGAAAACTCAAAGTTCAACAGAATAGCATCCTTGGCAAACAGGAGCAGTAAACCTGCCTGATTGTCTATATCCAGAGAGAGAATGAATCCAGTGATTCCCAGAGACGTGTGATGAACGCCACCCCCGTTTGTTCCTTTAGAAGACCATGCGTGGGTATCGTGTATCTTCGTTCGAAATTAAATGTATGATTTCAGAATAAACAACCCTTTTATGAATACCTTACCTACTAATATTATCTATTATGCAAATTCATCAATATTTTAAAATACATTAACAAATTGACATCTCTTTCAGCAACTTTTTTTCTGTTGGGATATATCTTATAGATTGAATAAGAAATAATTTCCTTTTTATTATTATTTTCTAGGAATGTAATCAAGAGGAAAATTTTAAAGTCAACTCTCAAGCATCTCTAACAAATAATATTCAAAATCATATTAATAGTGAATCAACTGATTCAAAGAGTTGTGATACTGAAAGTTTTCTTTCATCTAAGCATGCTGACAGTGAATCCGACAAACATTTGATTTCTCCCGATAAAACATTTTACAGAATAAATAATGAATTTATTCCTTCATCTAAAAATTTATTAATAATGAAACCAAAGGCTTCGAATGATACACTGCTGTCTCATAAAGAACAAAATGGTTGCAATGTTACTTTTGTAAATAGCAGTGATGTAGTGTCTGGTGTAGTCATGGTAACTCAACCTACTCAGCCAAAGATTGCAGCTACAGACATTTTAAACTCTGATTTGAATAATTTAAATATGAAAATTAATGATATGTCTGAACAATTATATAAAGATAAAATTTGTAAAAAAGCTCCTCTTTTAAATGGACTACTGGATAAAGGTAAAGTACAATTATCTGAAGATATTCATTCTTTGTCTTGGTTACAGAATGGAAATTTTTCAAAAATAAGGACAAGTGAATGTGAATTAAAATCTCAACCTTTGCAATCAGCATCTGCAAGCACTATTCGCATGTCCTCAATCAGTCCTTCATCCCAAAACTCTGTTACTAAGCTAACTTCATTACTGTGTTCATCATCTGTGTTGTGTAATGTCAGTTCACAAAACTCAACTGTTCAAACTTCATTAAATTCAACTGCAGCAAATTGTTCAATGAACAAAGCATCTCCTAATAGTAGATTATCATTACCAAATCTAGTTACCACATCATCAATGAATACAGTATTACTTTCTTCACCACTTTCAAATTCTACAGTATCATCAAAACCACTTATTTCATCAGTTTTATCAAATTCATCGACATCTGTGTTAAACGATGTAATTATCTCAGCACAATTATCCTCTTTTGGATCGCAATCATCCTCTACTTTAAGCACTAGTGATAAAAGTCATTCTAATCTTAATGTAAGTTCTTCAACTTCAATGGGTAAATCAACCTCAAATCAATCAAACTCTATTATTATACCTTCATTAGATAGAACTGAGCTATTAAATTCAACTAATGAAATCTCATTAAATTCTAATGAGACTACCTATATGCCTGCAGAGCCTTCAACAAATTCAAAGGCTGATCCTTTGTTACTATCGAATTCTGAGCTTTCATCTAATTTAACATTACAGTCTGCATTAAATTCAACAATAGAATATACAGCTAGTTCATCCATTATGCCTTCAATTTCTATATTATCCCCTTCATCAAATTCTACTTTATCTCCTCCTTCAACTACATCTATATTAAATTCTTCTGTATGTTTTACTCATTCAAATCCATCTGCCATTTCCCCAACAGTTTTACCATCAACAGCTTTCAGTTCAGACAATAGTAATCTTGTGCAAATTTGTACTGGACAAGCTACATTATCGGGAACAATTGAGGTTCAACCTGATCAAAAAGGTGTTGTCAGACTTCACATTGAGAGTCCTGAAAATTCAAATCAGGGCTCTGATCTATCATCTATCTCTGATATTGCACGAACATTAGAGTGTGCATCGAAAGCAATATCTAAAACAAATGCAGAATGTACTACACAAGTGTCAGACTGTGGGACTTGTGAAACTGCAGCAACTGTTACTGTAATTACAACTAATACATCAACTGTAGCACAAGCAGGTCAGCAATTTATTGTTGTTACACCTGCTCTGAACCAACCTCAGTTGCATATTCAATCACCAAACATTAAATTTCGTATTTTACATAGCATACCAAAAGCTGAAGAGTCAAATGATCTGGTGCATGTGAAGCTAAATCAACACAATCAAAATTGGCAACCTCTTGAAACTCCCTCCATACCAAATTCCACTTTAAAAAGGCCGTCCAGTGATACAACATCAATATTAACTGAAATAAAAAAACCTCGTATAGACACAAAAACTCCTTTATTAGAAGCCACACTGCGTCTATCTAATCCAGTGCCATATAATGTTGCTTCTACCAGTGTAAATATTACTACATTTCAAGAAAACCAATCAATATTAACCAAACCTCATTCTGAAAGCATGTTATCTCCAAAATTAAGCACAACAAGAGCAATTCCTGTTCAAACCACTGACTTTCCTTGTGAAAAAGAATCTAAAACATTTTCTGGACTATCTTCTGCTTGTGATAATCCTTCTCTTGCAGTAACATCTCAAGTGTCTCCTAAATCTCTCTCTTCAAAGTTAGAGTTTTTATGTGAATGGAAAGAATGTGGCCAGTAAGTATTAATATTTTCTTTAATGTTTCTCCGTTACACACATTTAATCCATCTTTATATTAAAAATTAGTAAATATTTTGAATAATCTTTCATTACAAGGGAAGAGAAGAAATAGCAGAAGTATTATAAAAAGTAATAAACTTTTATTAATATTCTTTATAATACTAAAAATACATTGTTCACATTTGTCTAAAGGTAGCAAATTTGTTATTCTCAAAGGTGGTTCTTTTCAAACCTACATCTAAGAATCCGAAACTCTGGATTTTTAAAATTTTCTGGCAATCGGATCATGTTTAGAGTTCTCATTTACGTGCAATTTTAAGTTTTTCGCGTTTTCTTAAAAGAGAGGTTGCTCCTGAAACATTTAGAATGAAAATTCTAACATTACAAGTTTGAGCAAAAATTATGCATAGTCTTTAAAATCTTGTTTTGAATTCGGTATAGCATTCGTTACTCAAATCATGCATTTGAGAAAATCACATTTCGGTCCCCTAGATTTTGTACCACTTACTATGACAGGTAGTTTAATTATGTAAGTTAAAAATTCAGTCTTTTATAATAATGTCTATTAACAAAGTTTTTAAATCGTTTCTCAAGCAAAGCCCATTTGAAAAGAAGAAAGAAACATCTTTATACCCACCAAGTGGTTTTCTTCGTATTTTATTATTTTCAATCAATTTTCCAATTAACAAACTTCTTTCTTTAAAATTATCTACTTATTGCTCTATTAATTTAATTTAGTACAGTAGAGAACCAATTATCCGTGATGCTCGGGACCATCGCTATCCCAGAAGTCTGAATTCCCAGTTTTTTGGATCAGCAAAAAAGCGTAGTTTATCGATGTTTTATCGAACCAAAATTACAATGAAAACAAGGTAAAACATTTTAAGAAAAGAAAAGCTCTCCTAAATTAAAAAAAAAAAAGAAAAATAACATTTAAAAGAATAAAAAAATAACATTTAAGAGCTTTGACAAGAAAAGTAAGTTTAAAAAATACAAAATTCGCATATATTTATTTAAACATTTCATCAACTTTTAGCTGACGAAATTTTGGTTTCGTATTAAGAAACAACTGTTGGATTTTATAATCAGCCATTTTATGAGTTTTCTCAATAAATGATTTCTGTTCCATTCCAGCTATCGGTTCTTTTGTTAATTCGATACATCTCTCATTAGATATGACAGAAATTTGTTCAGCCTCATCTTTGTCATCACTTTCTTTTTGTTCAGCACCTGGGTTCAACACCATCTGAATAATTTCGGAATCTGTCATTTTATTTACAATTGGGACGTCATTAAAACACTCATTAATCTCTGCTTCTGACATAAGGTCCTGCTCTAATCATTTTCGAGAGTATTCCCTGAGCTCATTTTGGAAATCTTTTTCTTTTAAAATTTTAAAACCTTCAAAAGGAGAGTCGTCAACATCTTCTTCTAAAAAAATACATGTCGGAATTAACTTCCGCTATCAGGGTTGCCACAGGCGACTGAAATGCAGCTATTTGCAACTATTTTTGGCATGGCAACTTTTTTTGCCTGAAAAGGCTTAAAAAAAAGCAACTATTTTCAGGAAAAGGAAACTATTGGGAAACTTTTCTGTACTCCTAGCGATTATTATTATTTTTTTAAAGCATAAATTGGGTGGAAAGATAGCTTCTGAACACACTGAACTTTTTTTTTTCTTAAAAAATAAAAAAAATTGAAAATTTTGAATTGCAAATTTGAGTCTTCACTTTTTAATTCGTTCAATCTGCACAGGCTCCATTGTAACTCTATTTCATTTCTCGATCGCCTTTTCAATGATTATTGCTAAGAAATTCCACATGATTTTTAAAAGAAAAAAAACAAAACAATATTACGATGCGTGAATTTCAAATTTCAGTTATCACTTTTCATATCTATATCTATAAACATTTACGTTTACATAAAAATTATCATATTTGCCACCAACTTGACTGAATGGATCATGGTGTTTGACAATTAAGTCATTAGCAAAATTTTAGTCATATTTTTGATGAATTTTTTTCTTATTTAGGCAACTATTTTCCTAGTTTTTGGCTACTATTTTTATGTTTTAGGCTACTAAAAGCAACTATTTTGATTATTTTTTTTCTGTGGCAACCCTGACTATGCATGAGTTAATGTATCATGTGAAACAAATTCCCATGCTTTTGCTGACAACCATATAGCATCTTTCACGATGAATGTTCTCAGAAAATCTTGGATGGATTTTCCTTCATTAGCTGTGTCGATCAGCTTCTTTAAAAACTCAACCTTATAACGGCATTTTAAGCTTCGTAAAATGCCTTGATCGAAAGGCTGTATCAATGACGTACAGTATGGGGGGAGATATTGAATTTCTATATTATTAGCAGTTAAAACAGCTGCAGGTGGATGTGCCGTACATTTGTCTAAAAACAAAACAATTTTGCAGTCATCTGGCAATCCCACCAAAACTAACAAATATATAAACAATCCATATTTAGAGTTAATCCTTATTTATTAAGTTAAATCACAAAAAGACGAAATAACTGAAAAATAATGCATTTTACCAACAGATAAGCAAATAAATAAACAATAAAAATAAATAAACTATAAAAACTTATATATTTAATCTTTAGGTATAAAATAAATGAATTATCCCCTGAAGTATAAAAAAGAAGAAAAAAAGGAAATTTTAAGGGAGAACTAATTAATCATAATCAATAAATTATAAGAACAACTTTTCAACAGTCATCCCCCAAACCAACTAAATTAATGAAATATTCAAGATTTTATTTATACAGCATAGGGAACCAATTATTCGGAACGATTGGAACCATCGCTATTCCGGATTACTGAGTTTTCCGGTTTTCTAAATCGCCACAAAAAGCCGTTTTTTTTATTGTGAAACCCAACTTTAAAAAAAAAAAAAAAATTTTTTTGGAAATAATCTTAGAAAGAAAAAAAAAACGATGAAGTAATTCACTAATGATTATTTCCAAAATGATGGTAGAGTAAACATCTTTCAAAAAAGAAAGAAAAATCCTAAAATCTTCTGAGGGAAATTTTTTTTAAATTTTAAATGGCCGGAAAATGTATCGAATTTCATTCCGGTTTTTTGGTTTTCCGGTTTTCTGATTTCCGGATAACGGGTTCTGTACTGTATTTAAATGAAATTAAAGCGTATTTAATCAACTGGCAAACGTTTTTAATAATATAAGGGGGGGAAATTATAAAAATGCAATATGTTTAGATTTTCTATTAAAAAAAATTAAATCATACATAAGATGGATAGATTGAAAAATATTAATTAAGATGGTAAAACAGCAAAATTAAAAAAGATAACTCTTTTTGATCATAATACCAAACAAACTCAGAAGGAAACTAATAAATATATAAATTAATTGAAGTTATTAATTTAATTGAAGTTGAGGAAAATTATAATAAACCAAATAAAATCAAATTAAATAAATAAAAAAAACTCTAGAAGATTACCAAATGAAAACAATAACTTGAAAGGTCTGTATCATAAATATTAAAACCGGGAGATTATAAAATCTACTGAAGTAAAAAGATATAATTTATGAAGTAGGAAATTTATTGTGAATGACGGGAGGCAAAAAAAAGAGGTATTGAAATCAGAAATAAATCGCTTTTAATATGAGGAAGCTGCAATCTGCCTGATAAAATAATTGTCTGATTTTAGTTATAAATAATTGTATGCTTCATTATTAAACAATCTTTTCCGTTCCTTTTTTTTATGAAATCAGAGGATTTTTAACGAGAGCAAATGCGATTCCACATCAAAGTAAATTTAAAAATAGAAGAGAAATCATGATTAAATGAAGGAATCTGAATTTATTTAATCAAAAAATATTGTTTCGTTAATTAGCGTCAAATAAATAAATATAACAGACGGCAATAAAAAAATAAATAAAAAATGTTTTAAATTTTAATAATGTATTGTCAGAAATTATAGAACAATAATTTGTCATAATAAATCATGGATAACAAAAATGAAAAAACTGGGGAAAAAATAAAAGATTAAAAAAAAGAAAAATTCTAACATGTCAACAAGTTTCAAGTTCCTAGACTCGGACTTCTAATAGACAACATTCCAGAAATGATTAAGAATAATAGAAGAATCTTAAAGGTGCAAAAAATAACGTCGGTCCGGTAAAATTCAGATATTTTCTTTTTTATTCCATGTTGCGCTAGCACAAATTACAGTACTGAAAACGGAAGCGAAATCTCATAATTGAGTAGTGTCGAATTCTCTGACAGTTGTTTCCAATTATGTTTTAAGTTTTATTTTAC
This sequence comes from Parasteatoda tepidariorum, assembly GCF_043381705.1. Taxonomy (NCBI): domain Eukaryota; kingdom Metazoa; phylum Arthropoda; class Arachnida; order Araneae; family Theridiidae; genus Parasteatoda; species Parasteatoda tepidariorum. The sequence goes on from NC_092214.1 coordinate 577,398, forward strand.
TGAATTATTCTGATTACTTTTTAAATGAGAAAATTTAATCTGATTTTTTAAATGATCAACTTAACTATATTCTTACTTTATTATTGAAATAAAATTTGCCGTTTTTTAATCATTTTCGTATTCCAATTTGTATTTCCATTTCAGTTTTTTTTTTTTACTTAGTAATGTATGGGGATATATTTCTCTTTCACCTTCTGTTCAACGTTATGCGTGTGCAATGCTTGTTCTCCCCCCCCCCCACATAAATCAAAGAGAAAACGAAGACAGCATGCCACTCCCTTTTTGATTGACAGTAGCTTATCTGAAAACCACCAATTCTTTGGAATGCAGGGAAGAAAATAAAAAGTTTCTCCTTTTCCTGCCTAAAGAACTCCAAGGTTACAGTAGAAATAATGAAGTTTTCACTTGACAAATGGTGAAGAAAATACCCGCACCCACCTTTTTCCCTACTAAACTTCAAAAATGAGTAACACTTCCGCATTTTTTCTCCATCCTTTCAGTTCGAAATTAGTTCAGTTCAAACTGTTAAATTGCTTATGTCACATACCTGAAGAACTCTGTGTATATTAGCGATGTCTTTTCGCCAGTGATGTTTTACTTTGACAATCTACGGAGAACCAGGATCGGATGATACGGGAAATGCAATAATTCTATTTTCTTTTTTATTCAATCAATTTTTTGGCAGTTATCACTATTGATTTTCACATATTTTCTAAAATCTCGATATTTTTAATAAGATATTTGTTACAACTCATGAGTTTTGAAATGCACATTTAATTAAGCTCCATGTCAGTTTGTGTGATTTTGTCGTAAATACATATGGTTTTTCTCATCAATCTTTTTTTTTTTTAGTTATTGCCCTAGATTTNCTAATCAATAAAATATGAATCCTTTTTTTTTTTCATGTAGGAAGTGTAAAGTACAAAATATGAGAAATATGTAATTTTTCCTATGTATATATAACCATTTTTTCTTCTTCTCTTTAAACTTTATACATGTTACTTTTATGCATTAAAATAACTCTTTTGTAATAAAAAATACTGCAAATTGAGAAAAAAATCCAAGCAATCACATGTCTACGATAGTTACTCTACTGGATTTGCCTTTTCTTTTTTTTTAAAAATTACGTCCATCATTTGCTCTTTTGAACATGAGAAGTCTTACAGTCCAATATAACAAAGAAATATCTCCAGGGGCGGAGAGCGTCTTGAAACTAGAAGAATTGCGGGCCTCCTGGAGGGCAGAGCAGTTCCATAGATGCCCGCCATTCATATGGGCCCTATTTGTACATAGAATACAGTTAGGAGAGTCAGAAAGACCAACACGGTGTAAGTGCGCTTGTAAGTAATCGTGCCCTGTCAACAATCGGAAAGATGAAACAACGATAGCTCTAGGGAGATTTTTCGGAAGACAGTATGCCAGAAGGCTCTCCCAAGGCTTTCCAGAAACTTGCTCTCTGTTGGAAGAAACCTGTAGACTTCGAAGCTTTAGCTTCACAATTTGTTTAACATTTCTCAAATTTGTGGGCGACACAGGGGGCTCCAACAGAGATGCCTCTTTGGCAAGGCTATCAGCCTTTTCATTACCTCATAAGCCACAATGGCTAGGGATTCATTGGAGAGTTATCTCTTTTACACTAGACAGAAGAGCATTAATAGTGTTTTTACAATTGAATTCAATTGCTGTAGGGAGTAGAACATATTTTGAAACAGTGTGAATTGCGGCCTGGCAGTCGATGAGGAGGACAAATCTATTTTCAGGTCTTTCTAATATCTTTTGGAGAGCCAGGTATATTGCGAACATTTCTCCATCGAAATTATCAGAGTTTGAACTGAGTGGCTTTTGAGTTGGAAAAATCTGAAGAAAGCACCTGAGCCTGCTCGTCGAGAAGCTCTCTCAGCAAAGCCATTGGTGTAGATGTGGAGCCACTCATCGCTGGGGTATCTGTCGTTGATGGTGGCAATGGCAACAGCTTTAAGTTCTGCTTGAAGGGAAACTCCCTTCCGGACGGGAAGTACAAGGTCAAGAGCTGGAGCTGCGTATCTCATCATTCCCGGAAAAACTGATGGTCTTAAAAAGGGGATTCTAGCACTCGAAATATCCAAGGAGTTTGAGTATCTCTGAAATTCCGATAGAAAGGTATGCTGAGTTTTCAGTCACTGGTCACTTGGGCGATACTCAGCCCAGAAACCATCCTTACGCAGTAATCTTTCTCCAAGAGCTATAGCTGCATAAAGTCTACTACCATGTAGAGAGTCAAGGCCGGTCTGTAGTTCTATAGCAAGAACAGGCGCTGAAAAAGTGCCCCCTGTAATGATCCTCAGGGCATTGAAGGCATCAACCAAATATACAGTGTAAAGTCGCGTATCCGGAATCGGTGGGACTTCCAGAAGTCCGTATAATAGATTTTTCCGTATAATAGACCCCCAAGGTAAACAAAGCTTAAAATGATTTAATAAACGATCTGAATCTAAGAAGCAAAAAATAAATAAACGTTATTTTTAAGGGGAACAATGTTTTAGCATTAGAATATCTAAATCAAATATAAAATATTAGAAAAAAAATATTATTGCTGAAAATATGGAAAACGAAAAAAATTTAACAGTTATGAAAATATTAATCCGCCATTTTGAACTAGAACGATTCAAGCAGGAAGGGGAAATTCATGTCATTCTGGAACAAAGCTTAAAATGATCTAAATCTAAGAAGCAAAAAATAAATAAACATTATTTTTAAGGGGAATAATGTTTTAGTATTAGAATATCTAATCAATAAAATATGAAATATTAGAAAAAAAATATTATTGCTTAAAATATAGAAAACGAAAAAAAATTGACATATGAAAATAATAATCCGCCATTTTTAACTAGAATGATTCAAGCAAGAAAGGGAAATTCCCGTCATTCATTAAGGTGGGTAGGTGGAGGAGAAAAATTCATTTCCTCCTTATTTGTGAAAGAAAATAAGTGTAAAGAGGAGATCATTTAAGTTGAGGGTGGGGAAGTAACAAATTATTGTTTTCTCTCCAATCATTGGCTATCAATCAAGCATAAAGGCGGGGCACGCTGATCGGGTTCTCTTTATTTTTTCTTCTATGACTGAAAGAATCTGCTAAAGAAAGAATGTTACCCCCTTTTCCCCCCGCCTCCTAAATATTACATGGTATGGGGAAGAACGAATGTTTTGTTTCTCAAGGACGTGTATCCTTTTAGACCTATTCAAATTTTCCATTTTGACTCCCCCTCCACCTTAACGCTTGCCCTGTTTACCCTTTTCCACAGTATTTCTTCTTTCAATAAAAAGGTTCCAGGAAATGCCTCTTTTACTAGCCACCTGCATGGGAAAGGAGGGGGGGGACTCAGTTGCGGTCTATTGAAAGCAAATCTCCCTCTTTTTCCTACATTCCAAGGGAGGAGCGTCACTAACGGTCAGTCAATGGTCTTGGTAGATCTTCACTTCCCCTTTCTGGTGATTTATGGGTTCGATGCCTAAAAGAGAAAATATGTCAAAAGACTTTTTTTTTCCTTTTTTTTTTTAGGGAAAGGGGATGATGGAGATATGTTTGTTTATTTTGATTGTTAAAAAGTGTCCGGGAAGTCGACCCTTCCGGGAAAGGGACGTCCGGATATGGGACGTTACACTGTAGTAGATTTACCATAAAATACCAATAAAGTGCCCCCTAATTTTGACGAAAATCACTGTGGTGTCAAGGGGGGCGAATATACGATACTGAAGAAAATGCAAAGCGCCATTTTAAAAAAAATCTATATTTGGTTGAGCGTTATTTTTTGTGAATCACAAAATATACTGTAAAATTAATCATTGCAAAAGAAAGTAAATATAATCTTTAATCATTAAAAACATACCTTTGCAGCAGTCCTCTATTTTTAAATTTCAGTGTGATTGCTGCACATGCAAATAGGTGAAAAAATAAAAATATATGGCAAAATATTTCATAAAAAGAAAATTATTTTAATCTCTGTGAACAGAGCATGTCCAGTTTCCACCCTCCCAAAGTATTAAGATTTTTCTTGCCCCTGTTGAACAATTCTAAGAAAGGGTAATTCCCTTTTACTCCTTATCTCTTCCACTCAATTCAAATCCCTTTCAATTTATATTTTGGAGAGTGATGCCCTTTCTTTTCTACTAAATCTATTACATTCAACTCTCCCACCACACCTTAAAATTTTCCCCATTCTTACCAGTGGGTGTACATACCATTCAAGGCGACCTTGACCTACATGCAGCTGGGAGAGAATGTTGACCATGCCTTTTCTCCTATCTGAAGAAGAGAGGGGATCTCTTCCCACCACATTTAACAAACATCTGCACTTTTGTTAGCAATCTTCAATTCAGTGACTGTGATTGATTATCTACCTTTTCCCCCCACTAATTGTTCATTTAGTCTAACACTAATCTTCTACCCTAAACATCAGGATAACTATTTTTTAGAAATAAATTTTATGAATTTATTCTTAAAATAAGAACTTTTTAAAATTGTGTTGTGGAGAAGGGGTGCTTTTTTGGTACTGATTGGCAATCTGTATTTATGTGAATCTGCATAAAGAGAGATTTATCGGTATTTTACGATAAGTAATCACTTTTGATTCGTACAGTTCCAGACTATTCCATCGTGAAACAGTGCCATATCCTGATTTTTTCCACATCATCTTTCAAATAGCTATATTTTTTATACAATATCATTATAAATGCGAATTTTGAACCTGAGTAATGACTTTTTTTTTTTTTTTTTTTTTTTTTTGAAATAGTTGCCAAGTTTTCTTAAACACTTATCATACCTTACAACTAGATTTAGAATACTCTCTTCATAGTGACTTGCCACCACTCCGATAACCACTTCATAGAAGAGCCTATATTAATTGATAAAGTCATTACATGTGACAAAACCTGAATTTCTCTGTACGAACCTGAAACTAAACCTCAGTCCCTGCACTGAACGACCCCCACCCCACCAGCGGTCAAAAAGCTCGAATAAACAGGTTATAACTAAGTCATGCACATCATTTTTTTAGATATTAATAGTATTGTCATGATAGAATGGGTACCTCAAGGCAAAACGGTAAACCAGCAGTATACATTGAGGTCCTAAGAAAACTTAGAGAAAGAGGGAGACCAGTACGTGGATTTTGTACCAAGACAACACAGCGACTCTGAAAAACAGTTTTTGCGAACTAACGCATTATTGTGCTCCATTTTGCACCATGCAAATTCTGCCTGTTTCCAAAAGTGAAATGTGCATTGAAGGGAAAACATTTTCTGCTTGTAGAAGAGGTAATGGCAATCACGGCAGATTTTCTGAAGATGATGTCATCTAATAACTTCTAGCACTGCTTTGAACTGTGGAAAACTCATATACAGCTGTATTGATTGGGAAGGGGAGTATGTTGAAGGGGATTGAAAGGTATTTGTATAATGTTTTCCATAAAGCTAATTAAGGCTAGTCTAGTTATCTAACTGTCACACCTCATGCATTGCAAAAAAGTAGCATCTACAGTAGTTTCATTGCTTGTAACGCTCTAGTTCATACTATTGCATGAATGGACAAAGATACTTCCTTACTAAAATTTTTCACAGTGGATAATAAAAAGTATTCATATTTCATAATTATTAATTTTAATGTGTTTTAGTGGATATTCATATTAACTTAGTTATTCATGAAACAAGTGTTAATTTTTTATGAAATATCGTTTTCCAATGATATTTGAAATTATTGATAAGGAGTACCTATATATTTTCATTTATTTTAGAAAATTTCCTAATCCTGGTTCAGTATTTCTTCATGCAAGCAAATTTCATGTTCCAACTACTAATGAGGATACAATTTGTCTTTGGGAAGGCTGTGATTCAATGAGAAGGAAGCGTTTTTCCCTACTTACACATTTACAGGTAATTGTTATATTTTTATGAAATTTTTATCTTGGAATCAGAGAAAGACGTTCTCACTTATTTAAAAAATTCTTCAGCCCTGATAGTTTATATTTATCACCTAACCTGTTTTTTTTTTCTTCTTTAAATTTTAATTGCTTTACATTTACATATTACATCAAGCGTAACATATTTCCTCTGATTTTAAAACAATTTTTTTTTCATCGAAACTTCTTTACAGTAAATAAAAATCATTTATTATCTTCTAATTCAAAACCCTTGTCATGTAAATGGAAATCATTCTATTTTTAGAGATTCATTTACATGTGTGTTAATTCTTACGCATAAACTCAGAACCGTTTCAGGGTTACTTCATGACGCATTATTGTGATCCCCATGGACATCACAAACAGGGAGTTCAAAAAGTCTGCACCTCCTCAATATTTGTGGAGTCAGAACCCGAAAGTTTGAGAAAAACATTATTTTTGGTTTTATTTTCCATAAAAAATGAAATGCTTTTTTTTTTTAATAAAAAGATTTTTTAATGTAAAAAAAGGCAAAGATGTTTACAAAAAGGAAATGCGTCTCGTAAAAAAAATAATAACTGCATCAAAAATTAACAAAATAAGTGTTTACAAAAATACTACAATTGTTACGTCACTCTAACCTTTCTTTCAAATGAGCAGCAATAAAATGCTCTCTTCACTGAAAAAAAAAAATTTAATGCAAAAAAGAATCCTTTCACATTACCTACTTTACACCACTCACTGAGCTCTGATCCTGCTAAAAAATGCTTCATTGTACACACGCCTAATTTTACACTATGGTAAAATGTCATTTGCTTATTTAAATGACCTCTTACTTATCTATAGCCTGAAGCTTTTTGGTCTTTTTATCAGATTTTTAGAAACATCTGATAAAGTATTAATTTCTTCGTCAAATTTCTAGCATATATTGTCTCTAACAGACTGATCTAGAAATTGTACAGAACAGCTTTCATTGAGGATGTAAAAATAGGGATTCTTCAAATGTCATTTTTGAATAGGGATATATCTGCATTGAGGTCTAAAGACTTTCTCTGTGTCACGGGTCACTAATACCAATGAGACATTCAATTTTATTGATTTATTTTTTAATGTTTTCATTCTCCCTAAGACGCACTTTTTGGTCAAGCTAACAAGTAGCTAAAATGTCTAATCATTGTGCTCAAGATAATGTGCCCGGGCATAGTCTGTTCATGACGCTGTATTGGTTAAGTATACGATTTGTATTTTAAAAATTTCATTTAATATAAATGCCTCTTTTGTTTGCTTTTATTTTCAATAATCTTTATTTGCTTTTTATATCGATCCAAAAAAAATTCTGGCTTTTAGAATTCTTATTTTTTTAGTCTAGATGAAATTTTCATCAGTTGTAAAAATGCTTAAAATTAAACAATTCCTCTGGAAATAAGCAAATGTTTATATTTAAACAATTTATGATTATGTAGATGTTTAATATTTGGACCGTATTTTATGATAGGATTGGATTGTGCATCAAGTTACATTTTTTTTTGTAAATTAAAATTAGCTAATTATTTTCTATTTAACTCTTGAGTTTTTATTCTAATTTTATATACTTTTAAAACTGATGCAGCTTTATTAAATTATAAATCAAAACGTCAAACTACAAAACTAACACAATTTCGTTTTCCTTTTAAAATGAAATTTTTATACATTATTTAATTTTATAAAAAATATGAAAAAAATTCTTTGTTAGCCGAGAATTTCTAAAATTGGTTTATAATGATTAGCATTACATTTACCTTTTAACTAGTAAAACTTAAACTTTTTATGATAGTTCTACTTTATAAATCTTAAGTTTGATACCTCCGGGTCACATAAGTAGTATATTAGCATAGTATGGGACCCCTAATCCGGCAGGACCCGAAATTCAGCACTTAACTTGATCTTTTTTTCTTTTTTTAAGGAAATTTTTATTAGTAAGAGAAAAAAAAATCAGTTATATTATCTTTTTATTTGAACTTTTATTCTGTTGAAGTAAGTAACTTTATTTTATCTTTTAAAAATAAAACAAAAACATGAAAAAAAATCTGTGTCAAAGCAAACATCTGTTTCTAAAGCAGTTTAAAATAAAGTGAAAGGGAAAAGTAAAAACATCTGCATTTCCAAGGAACAAAATAAAGAAAAGCAAGTTGGAAGAGACGGATCAATCAATCTTGACAGCTGTGCAAATGCTTTACTGGTCTGTCCCTACATTTCACTCTCTGGTTTGACCATAAATTAGCCACACCCTTTTGACATTGAAACTACCACTTGGGGTACAAAAATAATTCTATCCCTTTTGTAGCTTTTATTATTCGATGTAAATTATACTCATTTGTTTTTTTATTAGTTATTAACTGTTAAAAATTTGTTGTTGTTTTTTTTGTTAATTAATAGTTTTTTTAATTGTATTTAGTTGTTAGCTTGTTTTTTTTATCGTTACTAATTATTAGCTCAAAAAATATATCTTGTTATTTCTATTATATCGATTATTATTTTAATTATTCATGGTGCGTAGCATTTTTGGAAAGTGCTTGTTTTGTTTTCTTTACCATATCCATTTTCGCCATGTGTTATGCAAAAGCCTGCTTTTCATATTGTTCTATTCAACGTTTTCACAATTACTTCAACCACAATCTATTTTGGCGAACCGTTGGTCCGTAGCGTATGACAGCACCAATAATTTTACATGTTTGATGAAAACTTGAGAGTCCGCATATGTGTCTTTTGAGCTGGGTTTGGTGAGATTATTGCACTCTCATGTGCAACTCTGCTGCATTTTGCAAGATAGTGTCACTTTTAGGCTTCATTTTCCACTCTCTGATACCGAACCGAAAAATCTCTTGATCATTTTATATTGACCAGTATAATCAAAATAGGAGTTCTTTGTCAGAAACTAGTTATTTTATCGTGATCATGTAAAATCTGAAAATTATTTTGCTTTTTGTTTATGTATATAGTGCTTAAAAGGTGCTTATTTCTTGTTGAAAGATTTGGCTATGCACCCTGTTATTGAAATTTCTTAAGGTGGGACAGTTTTAAATTCACCCCATCATAATCTACTATCAAAACTTAACTAAATTTATTGTCATTAATTAATTTTCTGAAATTAACAGTATAATTGAATTATCGTAGTATATGGGCACCATATTGGAATTTCCAAAAGAGATCTGAAATTCGGCAAATTCCAAAATGCTGAATTTCATCTGTCCCGTGAGTGCCAGATTTGGGGTCCTATACAGTATATTCAGTAATCATTTTCACAAGAGCTATTCAACTGATTTTATTCAATAAAAACTGATAGATGCTTATTAAAATTTAGTTTCTGCACGGATTTATCTTTGGATAAACAAATTTCATAATTGTGTTCAAAAAGTTTTTGATTTGCTTAGACAACCTGAATAACTTTTTTTCCTGAATTATCAGGTTTTCACTAGTCTAACCTTAAATATGCTAATTAGTTCAAACTATATTTTAAGTTTTAAAATCAGACACAGAAACACACTCTCTCTCTGAACAAACATACTCTTTTCTTGGGGTAATCAGATTCATCAAAATATACGGGGTAACCACAATCTGGAGGAAAAAAATCTGAGCCTCCTAAAATTAAATTCATTTTTTGCATACTATTATTATGCTCGTTCATACAAAGTTTGCATTTTATTATTTTATTTAATAATAGTAAAAAAATTTAGTATTATAAGACATAGAATATTTACATAATCTTGAAGTAGTAATTACAAATGATAAAATACAAAAATAACTGTTTATTTAATATTTATATATTCTGAAACTGTGTTTTAAAAGCAGTTATTATGGGACAAGATAATAAGATGTTTTGTAACTATAAATTGATAGTGTTAGGAAATGATTTAGAAGTGAGTATATTTATTATTTATGTCATATTTAATAAAAAAAGATATTCTTATCAACATATACGTCTTTCAGCATTTTTATATTTAAATGGCTGCGCATCATGTTCATCGACTCCAGAATTGCTCCTTTAGAGCATTTTGCAAATTTCAGTGGTGCACAGAGAGGTTACTGTAACAGCTGCAAAAAATCGAGAATTTGAAGTTTTTTAATTTTTGATTTCTTGCCGAAAAATTAAAAAACTGTAAATAGGAAATTCTTAATTGAAAATCCAAATCTTTAAAAATTTAACAGAGGTTGAATTTTATACTGATAAAGATTTAAATTAGAAATTTTTAAAATTTAACTGTTAATGATAGGTAACGTAGTTGAAATTTATATTTTAACCCTTTTATAATGTATCATACATACGGCTACTTATTTAGGTTTCAATATTTGAAAAGTACGAAAAAAATTATAAAAACATAATTCCTTTCAACTAGTTCTGTAGATTATTTTAATTAAGAGAACATTTTCATTAAGAATTACAGTGGAAAGTCATGTATCCGGAATCGTCGGGACTTCCGGAAATCCGTATAATAGATTTTTCCGTAGATAGATTTTTCTGTATAATAGACCCCCAAGGTAAACTAAGCTTAAAATGATCTAATAAACGATCTGAATCTAAGAAGCAAAAATAAATAAACATTATTTTTCGCGCAATAATATTTTAGATCAAAAATAAAATATTAGAAAAAAAAATATTGCTTAAAATATAGAAAACCGAAAAAAGTTTGGCAGTTATAAAAATATTAATCCGCCATTTTGAACTAGAACAATTCAAGCAAGAAGGGGACATTCTTGTCATTCATTAAGGTGGAGGAGGCAAATTCATTTCCTCCTTATTTGTGAGAGAAAATATGCATAAAGAAAAGATCATTCAAGTTGAGGGCGGGGAAGTGACATATTATTATTTTCTCTCCAATCATTAGCTATCAATCAAGCGTAAAGGCGCGCCATGCTGATCGGGTTCCCTTTATTTTTTCTTGTATGACTGAAAGAATCTGCTAAAGAAAGAATGTTACCCCTTTTTATTCCCCCGCCTCCTAACATGGTCTGGGGAAAGAAAGAATGTTTCTCAAGGATTTGTATCCTTTTAGACCTATTCAAATTTTCCATTTTGACTCCCCCTCCACATTAAGTTTGCGTGTTTACCCTTTTCCACCATATTTCTTCTTTCCCTAATACTTTAATAAAAAAGGTTCCAGGAAATACCTCTTTTACTAGCCAGCTGCATGGGGAAGGAGGGGGGAGGGTAATCTGTTGCACTCTTTTGAAAACAAATCTCCCTCTTTTCCTGCATTCCGGAGGAGGAGAGTCACTAATGGTACTGGACGGTCTTGGTAGATCTTCTCTCTCCCTTTCTGATGATTTATGGGTTCAATGCAAACTAGAAAAAGAGAAAACCTGTCAAAAGACCTCTTTTTTTCTTTAAGGAGAGGGGAAGATGAAGAGATGTTTGTTTATTTTGATTGTAAAAAAGTGTCCGGTAATTTGACCCTTCCGGAAAAGGGACATCCGGATATGGGACGTTACACTGTATTTCTAACAGTAGAAAAAATTTCTAAAATTGGTTCTCTCTCTCAAACAAAACACTAGGTTGAGTAAACTGTATGAAGAGCATGAGAAGAAAATTTTTAAAATTTCACTCTATTGATTTAGATAAATTCACTGCCCTACAATAATGGAAGAGACACTTTCAGTTTTTAGCATTTCTTTAAAATTTCTCAAAAATACAGAAGGTTTATTTTGTAACTTTAGAGCTGTTTAGTTTGTGTGATTTTTCATACTTAACAATAAAATTTTAAGCTTTTAGAGTTTTAAGAGACCTGCAATAAATTACAAAAGAAAACAAGTATTTTTGAACACTCTATGCAGAAAATTAAGCAATAATCTTGAAACTTGCAATTGATTGCTTTAGTTGTTATTTATAATAACTGCATAAGGTTTCGTAAACTTAGAGCAAATATTTTTAGAAATATGGACATTTTATAAAAAAAGTTTTTTTTTGGTACTTCATAGATATTTAATGGAATTAAGCAAAATTTTTGGTGCAATTTAAGATTAATTACAAAATTGCCGATTTAAAAAAAAATCGTTAAAAACTGCTCAAAGTTATAAGTATTTAAGCTAATTTAGAAATAAGGCTTTTATCATTAGTTGTCAAATATGATTCTCTACAAAATTATGAAAAAACGTTTTAAAATTTTTTCTGCTCCTGTGCAGTATAAAAGAACTAGCTTAAATACTCATACCTTGCTCAGTTTTAATAATTTTTTTTTTTTTAATTTTAAGTCAACAGCTTTGTAATTAGTCTTCAATTTCTCCAACAATTTTGTTTGAATAATTTATGAAGTTATAACAAAAAAACATAAGGAGAAAAAATTATTTTTTTTTATAAAAATATCCATATCTCTATAAATATTTACTCTTGAGTTTACGAAACTTTATGTAACTATTAAAAAATAACTAAAGTAATTGATGCAAGTTACAAATTGATTGCTTGTTTTACTGGCATAGGGTGTTAAATACTTGTTTTCTTTCGTAATATATTGTGGGTCTTCCAAACCTCTAAAAGCTTTCAACCTTGTTGCTAAGTATGAAAAATGGCATGAACTAAACACCTCTAAAGTTCCAAAATAATCCTTTAAGTATTTCTTGAGAAATTTAAAAAATTGTCAAAGAACTGAAAGTGTCTCTTCCATTTTTATAGGGTAGTGTATTACTATCGTTTCCTTTAACTAATAATCCAATAGATTCTTTTTTTAGGAAAATAGACCCTATAGCAATGTTATTTTCCAAGAAATTTTTTTTAAATATTAAAGGAATTTTTGTTAATCTTTCAGAAATATATAAATGACTTATTAGACTTTAAATATTTTAAACTAATTTAAATTTGTTTTTAGAACAAAAGGCCATTGGGATATTTTGTATTTTTTAACATTATTTTTTACAAAACTGTATTTTAAGTTACCAAATCAGACACAAAAACTTACTTTCTCTGAATAAACATAACTTTTTTTTGTCGGATACAGATTTTTGGTCCCCAAACTATAGTAGGTAGCCTCAATCTGGAAAATACGGCTCCAATAGTTTGGTTAGGGAAGCGTTGCTAAGTTTAAAACACTTAATGTTAATTTTACTGTTTGTGTATTTCGTTATATCTTGAGAACTCTTTAAGCTAATTAAAAAAAAATTTCACAATTATACAATTTGTTTATCCAAAGATGTTTTCGTTTATCCATGCAAAAATAACCTTTATTAAATATTTATTATTTTTTTATTATTCCATTTAATAATGGTCAAAATAATTTTGAATTGTAAGGTTTACAATTTTTTGCATCATTTGAAAGAATATAATTTTACATGGCAAATTACAATATTTGAGCAAAATAGTTCAAATAGTTTTTGAGAAATTGAATTTCAAAAAATCAGATATTTTAAATTAGATTTCTCAGAAACAATACGACCAATTTTGCTCAAATTTTGTGTTTTTGACAACAAAAAAAAATTTCTTATTTATTTACATTTACTTGTTAGATAGCTTTAAAATTATCGATTTGAATTTTAGAGGGAATGAAATGGAATAATCGGGGCTCATATGATGTTTTAAGGAAAAAGAACATGCTTAAAACTTATCTATACAGTGAATTAAACAATCCTAATTACGAAAAGGCGAAATTAAACTTATCTAAGTAGTGTATGAAGTCCTCCTTTGACAAGCACTCTGTTTACATCTAACCTCTATTCAAATAATGTCTCAATTTTTTTGAAGACGAAATGTTCTGACTTTTTTCTGCCAACTTTGAGTCCTACAACTATTATAATGAAAATTATTCCAAAATTAGGTTTGAAATTCTTCATATGATCAAATACATGTTTAGTTTGTTTCTCTTTTACCTGCTCATAGTATTAAATAGTGTAAAATTCAGAAAACCAGTCTTTTAAAAATTCTACATTGGTCTGCTCTTATAAATTATCATGAATGTCATTTTTCAAATGAATCATTTAATATTTTCTTAATTTGTTAGGAATATTTTTTAACTTAGACAAATAAATTGCCTTTCGGCCACAAAATGTTTCATTGTTGAAAGCTGAGATATATTTGAAGCTTGTTGTAGTGAATAGTATGTCATGAATAAGAAATTCTGCATTTTGGGATAAAATTTATGCTTTGAGTTAAAGATTGAAAGTCTTAAGCAACAAAAAATGTTGCTGCACTGTGCCAGCCTTGTAAATTATACAGTTGGATTTGTACTTTTCAAAATTCTGAATTTTACTTTTTTCTTTCAGGAATGGTCATTTTGTTATGTTTGCACTTCCTTAGTCTGCATTTTAATATTGATTTGTAAGCAAAATTGTTTAAATTAGATTTTAATTCAGAAAAATGAAAATTTTATCAAAGGTAATATGAATTGGTCAAAATTAGAAACTTAAAAATTCCTTAGCTATAAATTTGAAGAATCCTTCATCAGTTTAGTTATATTTATGCTATTTAGATACTTTTGTCCAGGAAAATTATCTAATAAGTTATTATGACTAATTTGGGTTGTTTTATGACATTGAAGGGATAACTGCTTAAAACTTGCATCATCAGGAAATATTTAAGTTATGTTTGTTTCACATTATCTTGCTGGTTTATATGCTTTTGTTTTATTTTGTTTATTTAATTATTTTGTTATAAGGAATGTTAATTTAATTATGTTCTGTGCAGGCATGAGTTTATTTTGTTTTATATTTTTAGTTTTTAAGCTAGGAAAATCTAAATTTTATGTTTATATCTGCAGGACTGGCATTGTAATGAAAAAGTTCTGCATGTTGAAGCTTTGAGGAGGAAGCAGTTATCCCAGCAGGGAAAAACAACTATTTCACCACCTCAAATGCCTCCCCCACATCCTGGTTATGCTCCTGATGCTGCTTTCTTAGCAATAAGGAGGCATGCCCTTCAATATATCAATCCCAAGGAGCTTTCTGTGAGTTTAAAGCGCTAAATTATTTTGTAACTAATTTTTTAGAGTATCTCTCTTCCCCCCACCTTATTGTCGCTTATTTAAAACAATTGTGTAATAGGAGCACTTATTTGTAGACAAAGAAGTATTTTAATTAAAATAAATCTTGTGTAATTTAAATCATGTAACTATATGATTAAACTTTTTTCTTTTCTTTTTTTCTCTTTCTTTTTTATTTGATAGTTTTTTTTTATATAAACCCAAATTAACTTTAAGCTCTGTTCATAAAAATGAAGAAGACTTTAAAAAGCCAACACATAATTTACTAAATGTCTTCGAACAAATATGTAGATCTAAACGTTATGGATGGTTAATAAGGTATAAATAATTAAAATTATTTAAACCATAAAAAATCATTTGAACGTGTGTGGGGAAATTCTGATCAATAGCTTAAAAAATGACATAATTATTAAAATTGTTCTGTTCATAAAAATAAAAAAGACTTTAAAAAGCCAACACATAATTTATTAATGTCTTCTAACAAATATGTAGATCTAAACAATATGGATGGTTAATAAAGTATAAATAATTAAAATTATTTAAACCATAAAAAATCACTTGAACGTGTGTGGGGAAATTCTGATCAATAGCTTAAAGAATGACATATTTATTACAATTACACAGATAAAGAATAACACTGTTGAAAGGAACTGATAGAAAAGAACACCAGAATTAAGGATTTACTTGTATTTATAGCTTTTTTGAACTCTAACTCCACATCAAATCAGCGTTCTGATTGCAGGCAGATGCAGAAGAATGCTGCTTCAGATAAATGTGATTGCAATTCTTTTTCAACAACCATTCTTAATCGTACAACAATACCGATAAAGCATCCCCCTAATTTTGATGAAAATTCAAGGGGGGCGAATAAATGATACTGAAGAAAATGCTAGGTGTCATTTTAAAAAAACAACTGTTTGGTTGGGCATTATTAAGTATGATTCTCAAAATATAACTTAAAATAATTATAGCAAAAAAAAGTAAATATAAACTTCAATTAGTAAATTGTACTTACTTTCTACAGCAATTCTTTATTTTTAAATGTCGGTGCAATTGCGGAACATTAAAATAGGTGAAACATTTAAAATATGGACGACAAAATATTTCATGAAAAGAAAGATAATTTATTTAATTACGTTAATCAGAATCCGAAAATCCATCTAAAGAAATATCAGAGTCATGGTGTGAAAGAGTGAAAACTTAATTTAGGCATCATGCTTGCTGCAAATCTCAACGACTGATTCAATACGACATGCATGCATTCTCAATAATGACATGCAAAATGTTCAGTCTCCACCCCCAAAGTATTAAGATTTTTCTATTCTTGCCCCTTGGAACAATTCTTCAATTTTCTCATCTCTTCCATTCAATTCTACTCTCTTTCTATTTACATTTTTTTTCTTCCCTTGTTAGGACACTTCAAAAAGTGAGGCCCTTTCTTTTTTACTTAATCTCTCCCACCCTACCCTAAAATTCCCCCTTTCTTACCTACTAGTGTGCATACTATTCAGAAGTAAGTTCTGTTTTTTATGAAAATGAAAGGCGATTTTCTCACAGTGAATAAATATTTTATTAAATAATATATTGTCCCTAATTTTCATTCATCATGTGCATAAAGTTTTTGTTCTTTACTGATAAAATCTAATCCGGGTGATTTTTGACCTCCTTATTTGAAGTTAAGGTTTTAAGGTCTAAACAGAGAACGGAACAATTCTGTTGACAACCCATTTCTTGTCCCCAGTGATAAAGCGCTTCAAAAGTGTATAATTTTCTTTTTTGTTTGTGAAACAAATCACAGACGTCAATGCAAGTACACAAATTTCTTTCCGTAGCACATGAGAAACCCATATGTCGAGCTTCATGATGAAACTTTTCAGCTTTTAAAATTATCATGAACGGTTAAATTGGATAAATTGATTCTCTTAACAATCTCAGGAGTTGTTATTCACTGGTTTGTTTTTCAATCTTATGTTGAATATCCAAATAAAATATTCACCAAACCTTTATGTTAAGTTTTTCTCCCCTTCCTATTAATAACAAGCATTCACTCTTCCAAGTCAAACAACATTTAAATAATGAAATAATTATTTAATTTCTATTGAGGATTTCAATTCTTCATAAGACAGTTTGTGGAAATAATATTCACTTTTCCAAGACAAACAATATTTAAGATATGAAATAATTAATCTAATTTCCGATGGGGCTTAGCTGCTAACCTTTCCGCATTTTTAGTTATTTTTTCCGCTTTTACACTCAGAAAATAGCATTTTCCGTGTTTTTATCCATCCGCTGGATATCTCGTATTTTCGTAATTCAGACATCGCTGCTTCCTGTTTTCTGGCGTGTGAGCAAACTAAAAAAATAGAGGTGAATTTACGGTGAAAATATTTATTTGCTCATTCAATTAATCTTGTAAATTGTTATTTATTAAGTCTAAACAAAAACAATACAAACAAGCCTTTTAGAAATCCCAAGTCCAGACTCTGCAAATATCTCAATTATTTTCTCGCAATTTTAATATCGAACATCGATTTTCGTATTTACCTGATTTAAAAGTTTCACATTGCGATTCTTATTTACGCTATTTAAATATCGTACATTATGATTCTTATTTACAAGATTTAAAAATCCAATATCGCATTTGTATTTACGCGCTTTTAAACCTGTATGTAGCGATTCATATTCACGCAAGCTTAAAATCCAATTCAAATTAATCATCAGGATTTATAATGGCATGGTTTACAAGTTTGAAAATTTCACTTTTTTAGTCAAATTTGTGTGTACATATATATTCATGGATTTCCTCTTTTTCGCTTTCTGATTACTCTCATCCTTGCACATTGCATTTTTAAGTCTGTTACACTTACCAATGTTAATTCTGTCTAATGCTTCAAGTTATGAAGCTAGTAAAAAATATTTGGAAAAATAAAAGTGCATAGTTCAATGTTTTAATAAGATGCGTTTTCAAATATATCTGCTTATGAAAATTATACAGTTTGTATCCAAATGCTTAAATTACCTACCTTTCATGAAACAAGCATTTATACTGCTTTATTTGTTTCAGGAGGAAAAAGAAAATGCTTTGACAAAAAGCATTCGCTTAACAAGTGCCCTAATTCTAAGAAACTTAGTGACACACAGCTCATTAGCTAGAACGTAAGTATGAGTACTTTAACTGTTTGTATAAGTCCATACTTTTGAACACATTTAAATAAACAAGGAAAGAGCATTTGAAAAATAATAACAAAATATATCTATTTAATAACTGTTAATATTTCTGATTTCTTTTGATAACTTTTATTAACCATTATTTTCTTCTTCATTAAAAATAAAGATATTCTGGTATTTATTATTCGTTTATCACTTTGTTTTCGTGCTTTTATTTTTTCATAAATAAAGACACACTATATAAGGCTTTGTTTGGTGTAAAACACTAGTTCAGAATTGTAGGGTCATGCAGATTAAATGTTGGCAAGTGTGCTTTTGTTAGTTGATTATGATAAAAATTTACATAAACTGTGTAAAATTTGTTATGAATTATTACAAGAGATGAGTTCCAGCTCACTTTTTGAAGTCCAAAATGTTCAAACTTCTGCTTAGCTTCGCGTAATATCTGAGTTTTTTGTGCCTGAGTTCTAAGCCAAAACTTGCAAAACGAATTACCAAATGAGATATATTTTTGAGGTTATTTACAAATAAATATAATTCTTCTTAATTTTGTGGCAAAATAGCTATATGTATATACATACACTGAGTGGCCAAATTATTATGACCAGCCCTTCAATACACTGTTGGCCACCTTTAGCCCATAATACTGCTCAAATTCTTCTAGGCATAGATTCTATGAGATGCTGGTAGGTGGTATGAGGAAGTTAACCCCATATCCAATGAACTGCATTTTTCAGTTCTATGAGATTGGATCCAGCTGTCAGATGCCCCCTTTGATTCTATCCCACAAATTCTCAATTGGTTTGAGATCTGGTGATTGTGCAAGCCAATGAGGCAAGGTAAAGTCACCGTCATGTTTTTTTTTAACCATCTGACGACAATATGAGCTGTATGGCGTTGCTTGCTGAAAGTATCCATGTCCAGAAAAGTACACCATTAACATAACAGGTTGTACTTGATCTACGATAACACTTAAATACCCTTGGGCATCCAGACGTTGTTCCACAGGAATCAAAGGACCCATGTAATGCCAAGAAAACATCCCCCAATCCATAACATTGCCTCCGTTAGCTTGAAGTGTTGAGGCAATGCAGTTGGGATCCGTGTTTTTGTGCTGTTTTCGCCATATTTGAACCTTGCCATCTGCGTGATTACATACATTTTATAAATAAGTAATCTTATATATATAAATTTATATAATATTAGAAAATTAGTATAATAAATAAATCGCTTTAAGTTTTTTGAATATAAAACCATTAGCAATTAAAGTGTGTCTCAAAGTTTATGCAAGATTTGAATTAAATTGAAAACACAATTTTTTTATATACACGGGTGTGCAAAACTTAAGCAACTAGTGGTTTTTTGGCCACAGCTCCCCAACAAAGTATAAGATAGCCATGAAATTGCAGTATAATATGCACGTAATTCAGTAGAAAGATTATTTGTATGCAAATTTTAGAAATAAAGCGTCATAGATGATTTAAGCGTACCTAAACCTTGTGAGTCAGCGCGCACAGGTCAAAATTGTGATAAAAGGAGGAAGAGCACCATAGTTAAGGACATTAACTGCAAGTGATTTGCTTTGTGAAACATGTTTTCAAGAAATCATTTAGACGACTTTACTCGAGGAAGAATGATTGGGAAGCTTGAGGAGGGGCGTAGTGTGACCAGTGTCGCCGAAGAGTTCGGGATCAACAAAAGTGTTGTTTCTCGTGCTTGGAATGCCTTTAAAACTACTGGTACAGCTGTTCGGAAGGTTGGTGGTGGCCGTCCAAGGAAAACAACACCAAGAGATGACCGTTACATTGTCCTCCAGGCGAAAAGAAACCGTTTTCAGTCAGCGAGCGCCATATCTCAGCAACTGTGCACAGCCACAGGACGACAAGTATCAAGATTTACAGTGGCCAGACGCCTCCACAAAGGTGACTTATTTGCTAGACGTCCTGAACGCTGCATACCTTTAAAAGTTAGCCATCGGCGGCACCGTTTAGAGTGGTGCAGAGAACACGAAACCTCGACACCTCATCAATGAAGCCGCGTCCTCTTCACAGATGAGAGTCGTTTTATTGCTACAAGCGATTCTCAACATCAGTTGATCTGGAGAGAGGTTGGAGATCGTTACGGTGGTCCTGGAGTTGTCGTCTGGGGTGGCATTATGTTGAACGGGCGGACTGAGCTTCAGATCTTCGACCGAGGTTCAGTAACTAGAGACCGCTACTGCAATGAGGTAATCCTACCCCACGTGCGTCTGTTCCGAGGGGCGATTGGACCATACTTCATTTTTATGGATGACAATGCCCGGCCACACTGCACTACTAATGTTCAAGAGCTACTGGAAAGTGAAGATATCACAGGAATGGATTGGCCAGCTTACTCTCCAGATCTAAGTCCCATAGAGCAAGTGTGGGATGCATTAGGGAGACGTCTTGCAACACGACAGTATCCTCCTGGTAACACCCATCAACTGAAAGATGCGTTAAAGGTGGAATAGAGATGTTTACCCCAAGAACTCCTGGATAATGTGGTGCTTAGCATGGAGAAACGATGCCAATCAACAATTACAGTAAGGAGAGGGCATATCTCCTACTAGGGAACATCTGCCAGTTGTACTTACGCTTCTTCAGGCAATCATGTGTAACGCCACTATATGTCAAATAAAGCCTTTTTTTTTGTTCCATACCCTACTTTAAGCTTTATATTCATTTCAGGGGGATGTAACATAAAAAGCTTCTGTTAATCTTTTTATGTTATCCTAATTAATTATTCTAATCGAAATACTTTCTCACACTTTTAAAAGCAACATCCTGTTCTTAAATCTATTTTTTGCTCAAGTATGCATTATATTAGAGCAGGACATTTTTCCCTTTGCTCTGTGTGGGAAGCACTCGATCTATTTCATAAACCAATATCAACTACTAACAGTTCCCTCTTTCCCTAAATTAAGACATTTTACGGATTTTACTTTGCAAGATTTTCCCTAAGATATAACCAAGGAGCGCAACTTTTCATGTTCACCTTTTACACACTCTCATGACTGCTTTTGTCTAATAATTAATAAATAAATTTTGTACCCTCCTTCCCGACCTAAGGCCTGTTTTAATCCTTCCACTCAGCAACGACATTATAAGTCGCCAGGATTGAACAATCGGTACTATGCACAGATGTACTATGCAGTACTGCAGTTCATGTGCTGCATCGCCGTCCAAACCGGATGTAGTGACAGGGTGCGTAGCGTTTGTAAAAAGTACTTAAAGGTGCTTTTTTGGGGATTTTGTTTTTAAAAGCTTTTAAAGGTGCTTTTTTCAGCTGGCGTTTTTAAAAAGTACTTTTTTTTCCGAATAATTTTTTTTCTTCCCTTCAGTGATATCTGGTGGATCCCATGCATTTCACGAAAAATGGGGAGTTTGCTACGTAATCATTCACGCGGACTTCATGTCGTACCCACGTTATGACTAGCGCATGCGCGCTCACTTCAAACCGAAACCCGAGTGCTCCAATTCGGATAGAGAATATCAGATCCTTATGAAATGTTTTTCTTTTTAATTTATTTAAATTTTATTCTTATTTATTTTATTTTATTTTACTTCTAACACTTTTTTTGACGTAGGGGGTAAGGGTACTTTTGTTCTGAGCTCAGGGTCAAGTTGAATTCACTCAGTGATGTGGGAAAGTACTGAATGCTTCGATTTACGCCCGTTTCTTTTCTTTCTTTTTTTTTTAATGCTAAAACTGTTTATAAAAAGTTTTTGTTTTTCAATAATATCATTGATTGAATATGAATTTTTGAGTGCTTGAAAAGTTTTGTAAAGTGCTTGAAAAGTTTTTAAAAAGTGCTTATTTTTGATTCAAAGATTTGGCTACGCACCCTGAGTGAGAATGCTGCTGTGAGCTGCTTATTCAGGGAATCGTTTTTTTTTTCTCCGATAACAAACTTAGTTATTTACCTACTGTTCAAAAAAAAACAGTTTAAAAAAGTACAGTTCAAAAATATAGCGGGTGATACATTTGCTATCCTATGCATTCTGCATAGCAATGCAGAGCCCAAGAGAATTTTCTCTAAAGCTAAAAAAATTTAGCTATGAATTACCCTCATTACTTTCTGATGAAAAGTTTGATTTTTTAAAGTTGAGAAAATTAGCTTGCTAGCTTTTCTCTGGTAACTGTTATGAATCGAACTCATTTTTAAAAAAATTCTTATGCAAAGCCAAATCAGCTACTTAAGTTCGTAATAAGAATATGTAAAAATTCTGTAAACTAAAGCTAATTGCTTAGGATTATGAACAATGCTTTTGAAAGGTCTTCTCTGGTTTAAGATTTATTTAGATATTTTTTACTTCGCTTACCTTATTTCAAATTTTGAATTTCTCTTTTTGACTTGCATGGTGCATCAAAACTATACACATAGCCCAAAAAATTTCACTAGTAAAATCTCCATTCTTTTGTTTCCCCAATGTTGGCAGGTATGGCCTTGGCCTACTCGGGGCTGTTGTGCCAAATATAAATGATATTATGATCCTGAAAATGCTATCTTAATAGTTAGAGAGACTAACCTTAGTAACACTTTATTTACGTCATACTAAAGCTGCACAAGGGACATTTGAATATTCTGATACAGAAATTTTTACTTCATTTTAATGTAAGTAATAATTTTAAATAATGAAATCCAAAACTTAAAAAAAAAAAAAAAAATTCTAATAAATTTTGGGAAATAGTTAACAATACAAAAAAATTTCATCATTATTATTTAACTATACGTTAAAAAATGATTTATTCTCAAGAAATATATTTTTTGCAAAAAGATTTTTTGATTTGCTTGATGATTCTAGGGAAATATGAAGTGAAGTTTAGATTTGTGTGACTTTATTTTTATAATTGTTGCAACCTTCCATAATTTAAAGAAATAAAAAAAAAATTGTTTCCTTAGAAAAAGTATGTTCTTTTGCCTGGTTTTTAATATCTACACAAATCAATTTAATTTGTGATATTCTACTTATTAGATCAAAAGTTACACAGGGAAAACTAGTTTTAAATTAAATAATTTTTTTTTTTTTGTATGATTGATAATTTAAGACTTCATATTTGAGTTATCTGTAAAAGTATGTTTTTGTTCCTGAGTTCATAATTGAAAATATCATCTGCACTAATCAACTAGCTTATTCAGTCCTTCAAAAATTAGGGAAAATCCCTATCAAAAAATATTCTGAGTAATACTTTTCTGCATTTTGTTTGAAATATATTTTTTAATAATTTATTTATAATTTTCTTTTTAGATATGTCAGAAGGTTTGAACCAGAATTAGCTTATTTAGCCATGTCGCCTGTTGAATCAGCAAGAACAATAGCACAGTGCCTCTCCCAATTATCTAGGCCTCATGACTAAAGGATAGACTTATTACCTTTCACATATTGTGCCATGCAATATCTTCTTCTTTTCAATGAATTGAAAAATTATGTATTGTTACCATGTTAAAAACAGTCTTTCCAGGAGCATTGTGTTCCATGCTTTCATATCATAACATTTTATTACATTGAAAGGAAGCATCACTTGAGAATTTAAAGTTATGTCATTGTATTTATAACTCACTGTGTTGCATACAAGGCTTTCCTATATTTTAAGTTGATATGCCTGTGGGCTTTAAAAAAATTTTATAGACAAGTTTTTTATTGTTGATAATGAAAGATGTACCAAATCAAATTTGCTGAAGTAAAAGAATGTATGAAAGCATTAAAAAATGTGTTCAGGACCAAAATTTTATGCACATCTGCAACATAGTTGTTGATTGAAATGCATTTTTAGCAAAATTTTATTATATTGAAAGTATTTATTTTAATATTAATTTTTCATGAATTACTTCCACACCCATTGAATATACTCATTTCATTGATTGTATTAAAATCATAAATCATTTAAATAGTTGGCATTCCATAATATCCATGTTTCAGTATTTGTTTTACTTGTAATTATTTTCTTGTATTTATTTAAGTTTGAAGATTCATTTGATTAGGCAGATCAGTCAGCCTTTATATTTTCTTTTTCATCGAGACACAAACCTGACTCTTTCAGTGGGCTTTCACAACAGATAACTGTATCACTTGTTCATTCGAACATTTTATGATTGTCATTTTCTATGGACCTGAAGAAGAGCAGCTAAAATTGTTTTAATGTGTAAAAATTAATTAAAAAATAATAATAACTTAGTTGTTTGATCATGTTTCATTTCTTATTGCAAGGATATCTTTTGAAGTTATCTTTTTGTATGACTTCTTATTTACTGAAAAATATTTATAAAGCTTATTGAAATACTCTGTTAAGTTTATTTATGGCATGTCTAAATGAAAAGTGTCTCACAGTTAATTTTAAACCAGATGAATTTTATGTTTATTTAATAAAACAAAAACATCATTAAATAAAATCTTTTGTTGAGGTCAGGGTGTCCCCCATGGCTTTCTACTTCTGATAAATTAAAAAATATGGGCAAAATTTTTGCTGTTCAAAAGTCTCAAACTTAAAAATTTCATTCAAAAATTTATTTATGGCTAAACCTAGCATCTTCCTTTTTAAAATAAAGGTTTCTTCAAAATGGGTTTAACAGTGCGCACCTCCTGTATGCCCTTTTAATGAGAAAATTCTACCTCATTATTCTTTTTTTTTCTCACCCTGGTATAATAAAATGCGCCTTGACGTGCCCACTCCAGAAAGATCATGCCAATTGGTCTACTGTGTAAGAAAGAATTTCATTTTTTGGTTCCTTTTCCCCCTACTTAGTCATGCTTTTCTTGAAATCAACTTGTCCTCCTTCTTCTACAGTTATGTGTAAAAGGGAGCCCAGAAGCACTCCCCCTCCCTCCGTTTCTATATTTCCTCCTAAAGTTTAAGGAAAGAACTACCACCCTCTAACAATAAAAGGACCTTTCCATTGTTAGAGGGTGTGGAGATCTTCAGAGAAGCTCCTTGTGTCATGGAATGCGACCCCTCTGGAAATAGCAGCTATGTGGGTTCCCATTTTCTCCTTTTCGAAATGTTTTTTTAGAAATAGAGGTATTGCTTATTTTGAGAAACCATGTTACAATAGCAGGGTGGCCACCCACCTGGAATACCTGGAATTATCAGGAAATTTTTTATACTGGAAAAATCAGGGAGATATGGTTAAAAACCTGGAAATTTTAAAGAAAACCTGGAAATTTTTTCTTATATATTTTTTTATTCACTAATTTAAATTATTTGCTAATAATTTTCTTAATTTAAATTGTTTCATCCATTACACCCACATTTTTTAGACTGAAATGTATCTCCAAACAGTTAAAATATCAACTTACTTTGCTTTCGTCAAAATTTGCTCCATTATAACCCTATTAAACTAGAATAAAACATAAAATTCTCCCATGCAAATGTAGAAACCTTTGATCTCTATGCAGACTGTGCAATTTAGGAAAGGCAAAGATTATGGTGGATGTGGAAGACGGGGTTAGGATTCGGTTTTTAAATTCTGTCCGTGTTCACACTATGATTCAAATTTGTTCGCAATTGAGAGTGGTAATTTTTTTCTATTTTGACAAAATGTTTTTGTATTTTTTACTTTATTAAATTCTCTAAAAATTAGTTGGTTATAATTTAATAATAATAGATTTTATATTGCACTCTTTTTCTGAAAGCTTTTCAACTCCCATTCAAAGAAATCCGTAAATTATTTTTCTCAGCAAACCAACCAATCGCGCATTTTCCCCCATCACTAACAGCAGTGTTTGTCGACAAATTGTTACAATTCTTGCATTAATGCTAATTTTTTCTATTTCATTTTAACCTTCTACAGTATAGTTTTATTTTGAAAAAAGTTTTTTTTTAGAACTAACTATACATTAATATCGAATTTTACGGTTTTGTTGGTAAATATTAGTTTTTTGATTCAAAATTCGAATTGTATAGTTATCACAATATCGAAAGTTCGTAAATGTTGCTTGCATTCCAGAGATGATATTTCAAAGCCAGGGGTCTGTACAGGCCAAATTTACTACCGTTTAGCGGTACCTTCACAAATTCAACTTCAGGAAAAATGGTAGTTTCACAAATTCAATTTTAGGAAAAACGGTAGTTTCACAAAATACTTTTTCTTATAATTTTATTTTTGTATCCCTTAAGAAACGATAAATCCATATTTTTGTGTTGATTTCTTAATATAATTTTTAATTTTTCACAAATTATGTCTAAATTTTCACAAAATAGGTACCTGTCAGAAAAACCTAGACAGACCCCTGATAACCTTTTTACATCANTTAGAAATTTGACTTGAGATATTGGTTTTAAAAAAATATGATCAATGAATTTTATGAAAAGCACTGGTAAGAAAAAATGCAGTATACAGTACAACTTTATATTGAAATGTAATTAGTGTGACTCACACATGTGTTCGTACACTTGTGACTCAATGAAATAAGACTATCCATTAATTAAATTGGATATTTAATTATAAAAAATTTATTCTAATCTTAACAAAACTGTAGGAAATATTTTAAAAACAAAGGAAGAGTTTATTTTTTAGAAATCAATCACCAAAAAGTGACAAAAACTTTATTCCGCTGAAGTCATCGTACACTTTTAAAGTAAATTATCTAATTTTTCATTAAATTACCATTTAGTAGAGTTTCCTTTTGCATCTACAATGGCTTTTATAAGTTTTTAAATACATGTAACTAGTTTTTTTTTTGTCAGGGAAAATTCGTGCAGAATATTTTTTTAAAAATTTTACATCACTCAATTGCGAATTTATGAATTTTCCACAAATTTTATAATTTTAATCTCTGATATGAAGTTCTTTTAAGCATTTTATCACATATTGCACAGTGCAATAGGATACAATAAACTAATTTAACATATTTATTACTAATTTACCTCTTATGATGAAAAATAGTCAAATTTAGTCTATTGTTTTATTACGACCACAAGCCGTTTTTAAATGATAAAATAAAATATTACGAAATTAGCAAGCAAAAATTAAAATATAATTTTGTTTCTCAAGTTTGATACTAAATTGCAAATAAAAAATTAAAGCAATTGACAATAATTTTTATTCTGAAATCCGAAAACATTTAACTGTACAATGACTTGCATTGTGTAAAATTTTTGTTACTATTTGATTATTGATATCTTAAAAATTAACTTTTGCTTTGTTTTTGAAATATTCTATGCAGTTTTGCTAAGAATCATTTATGCATCTTATTTTCAAATATTCATTTTAATTAATGAATTTTTATTTCCTATTTCAATAAAAGTTATAATTGAACAAACACTTTTGGGAGCCACTGTAATTATAAAAATTGATATATGAACCTGAAACGGTTTTCTTTTGCTTAATGAAAAGATGTTAAACAATACTTATCAGAGTTTTATTGGTCACTCTGTTTTTGTCATTTTGTAGGTACACTTTGAGCAAATACTACTTAAAGTAACACATTAAATTCAATAAAAACAATTAAAATTATTCAATAAAAACAATATATTCTGCAAGCTAAACATATTATTTTCTCCACGTCTTAATTTTTTAAAAATTAATGTTGTACCAGAACATTAAAAAATAATGAAAAAATATCTTGTAAGAAAATAAAATTTTTTTCAAGATATGTTTAAAAAAATTACATTTTGAATAAGATATTTTATAATACAGACACTTTTCTTGTACACATCCTACACTTTATAAGAAAAAAGGAAAAAAACACAAACCTGGAAATTTTTGCCTGGAAAAATCAGGGAAATTTGAAATCTGTTTTGAGTGGCCACCCTGAATAGGGAGAGTCAGTTTTTCTTCAAAGAATTTCTTATGGGAAGAAATCTTGTTCACAAAACCTGTCTACTTTTTTTAGGGGTCAGACTAGATCTTTGAATTAACAAATGCAACCTCATCATCTGAAGCCCTACCACCTCTCTTATGTTTGACTTTAAAATATCACTTTGCCTGTGAAGAGAACTGAATTCATTATCCGCATGCCACCAACAATATATATCTTCTCCGAGTTCTATCCCAGCATGCTGGTGACACTACCCTGTGTCGTTAGCTGAAAGCATATCAATGAAACAAGAGGGTTCATATCGATAAGAAATCTGTTTTTTTCTTTCAGCTATACACGTGTTCATAATAGAAAAGATTAAATTATTTACGAAAAGATTAATAAGCATCCATAGGAAAGTGGTTTGGATAACCAACTACTCTCCCATGGATACTTTTTAGTTTGCACAGGAACAATCGCTACTCTACAAAAATGTAAACTCGTACTAACTAATCAATAAATTCATTAAAAAAAAATTCACTGAAGTTTTTATTTATAATTTCAGGTAATAATGTTAATTTATTTTTACTTACTAAAACTAAAGCAAAATTTCTTAATATTGAAACCTTTTGTTAATTTAGATTCACTAATTTTAAATTAATACTCATAATTAAATTGATATTAGTTTTGGTACATAATTATGCTTAATTATTTTCATTTATATATTTTTTTCGTAAGTTTAAAACTAAATTTATATATATTTTTTCTATTTCTTGCATTCGTCTCGCAATGGACTGATTGTAAAGACACAGTTCCCAGTAGAACACCGAAATCAAGCATCACTAATTGCTTGGTCAGTAAGCAGGTGGGTGACCACCTTGATCAGCCTGCATAGGTCATCGGGCTACCTAAGCAAGGGATTCATCCCCTCTGCAGAGGATCAAAATTGCGATGGCATGTCTTCAGATCATCGTCAATAGCCCATTGTGCAGCTCTAGTACGACGTAAATAAAATACCTATTTCTTACATTCACTCATAGATTGGGTCATCAGAGAATATTGTCAAACACGATTTCTCGAAGCGTTATATAACTCACTAATGGATAACCCCCGTTGCCACCGTTAAATATTTATTGGTCATTCAAGTCCCCCCCCCCACTACAAAAAATTCTAGAATAAATCCATTGGGCAGAAATAAACAGTGATGGATCTTTTTTCTATCTCGTCACTCATCAAAACACATAGTCCTTAACATCACTCCGCCCCCCCCCCATCACTTCGTGTCTCAGGAGAAGAGGGATGGTTGCCCACAAATTGCTAATATATTTATTTTACTCATCAATGTAATTGCGCAATAAATTATTTAATTAATAGATTGATTAGTAATTATATACTAATGGTGTTATAGATTCATACACATATAACACATGACGTAATAATCAATATTTTTGCATGTTTCTATTGTTTTATCATCTAATTAAATAATGCAAAAAGAATAAATCCAAAAAAAAAGAATAGTTTAACTTAAGAAAATAGAAATTTAAAAAAACATGTTTTTCAGCTCTTTTCAAAATGTGTCGGGTATCCCCGCCCAGTTATAAAAATTATGTTTTTTTGATTGTTTTTTCAGGTGTAAAGAAAATGACCAATGTATTGACAATAGATAAACCACATTTATTATTTTTATCACAAAATTATTTTATTTATTACATATTTATGCAACATGGTAAACTATTGTTTACCATGTTACCAGCTGCATAAATACCTAAAAATTTGAAAATAATCTTTTTTTAATATAACAATGTCCGATGGCCCATTGACTTCAAAAAATATTCTATACATATGAAATTGACAGTGGGCGGAGATACCTGACACTCCCCTAGTTCTTAATATAGGAATTGTCAACAAAGTAGTAGAGTTTCGTTACTACTGTGATGGCAACACTTAGATAAGTGTTGCCATCACAAAGCAGTAAAACGTAAATTATTCAGTGTTGCCGCCACCAAAAACTAATATTAAAAGAAAACTGAGGTAGGCAGAAATCAGCTGACTTCCGGTTTGCGCCATATTTTCGTTTTCCACCCAGGAAGAAATAAGTAGTAGCAGGGATTATTGTTGTGGCGGAGTGACATCACTTCCCCTTCACCTATACCCCTGCTTACTATTAATAGATAATTGAATTTTTGATTCGAATCATGTGCTTCGCAATTAAGTCATGTTATTCGAATCAGTGATCCAAATTACACGATTCGAAATTAGGTCTGAAACACTTCATTCGAATCACTCATCTGGTTAAATTTGAAGCATTTCTTTCGAATCCTTGATCCGCATCGTATGCTTCGAATTAGTGATTTGATTTACTTCATTCGAATCATTGGTTCGTATCATATGATTCGAATCGCATAATTTAAATCAGTGATCCAAATCGCATGATTAGAAGCCAAATCACTTCGGTCGATTCACATGATTCGAATAACTTGATTTAAATCATTGATCCAAATCATATGAATTACATCAATGATTCGAATCACTTGATTCAAATTATTGAACCGAATAACTTCATTTGAATCACTAATTCAAATCGTTGATCCTAATCATTTCATCCCAATCGCATGATTTAAATCAGCGATCTGAAACACTTCATTTGGATCATTGAATGGAATCGCATTTCTGAAACACGTGATTTGAATTAGTGATTCAATTTATTGTTCCAAATTTGTAATTCGAATCAAAGAACTGAATCTTTTGATTCAATGTACTTAGGCGTACTAAACCCAAAATTGCGTTTAGTGTCAGTAACTCTTGGGAGTCAGTATCTAATTTTATTTGTTGATACGCTAGTGAGAAATCTAATTTACTTAAGTACTTACCACCACTCAACGTAGCAAAAATATCTTGTTGAGTGGGCAGAGGATACTGGTTCGGATCAAGGAACTTCACCGTTATCTTGAAATCATCACATAATCTTACAGCATTATTCTTTTTGGGTACCACTACTACTGGTGTAGCCCACTTAGAATGTTCGACAATTTTCCACATGTTATTATCTACTAATTTTTTCACTTCATCAGAAACAAAATTTTTTAAACCATACGGTACAGGCCTGGCCTTGCAGAAGACAGGTTGGCAGTTTTCTTTCATTTTCAGAACTGCTTTAAAAAATTTTATTGGTTGATCACTAACTTGAAACCCTTCAGTGCATTTTTTATTGAGTGTTTCAACACTGTTCAGACGCTTGGAAGATACAGAAATATTTCATTCCAGATCAATTTGAATATTCCCAAACAAAGCTGGGCGATTCCCTTTTACAATAATTAAAGGTAATTCGTGATACTGATTGTTGCACTGCACTTTAGCGATGATTTCTCCAACCACTGGGATCTCTCGCTCATTATAGTCTTATAATTTAGTTGATGATAGAGCCACCTCAGATTTGGGTAAATTGTCCCTTATCCACACTTCTGATACTATGGAGACATCAGCTGCAGTGTCAAGCTCCATCTCCAGTTGTTTACCATTTACAAAGACCGTAATAGTGTATTTCTTTTTCCCAGACACTTGTTTAATGGACGCAACAACATACAATAAGGCTTCTGATTCACAGTCAACTATTTCAATCTTTTTAGTAAATGAGTCTTTGTTTTTACTCATGTAGACAGGTGAAATGTGACCGCTTTTCCCACAGGAACGGCATTTAGCTTATTTAGATTTACACTTGGTAGGATCGTGGACTGTTCTTTTTACACTGCGCACTTGAAGAAACATTTTCAGAATAAGTATGTTTACTTCTTTTCTGATCTGTAAAGCTTTGCTGCACTTTGTTTACAGCAGGTGTGAATGTCTTCATGTGAATGTCTTCATATTAACTGCATCACTTTCAACTATTTCAATAGCAGTAGCTATTTACATGGCATAATTTAATTTCAGGTCCTTTTAAGCTAAAAGTCTTTTTTGAATGTTTTCGTTGCACAGTCCACATACGAAGCGATCTCGCAATGCTTCATCAAGAAACGCACTAAAATCACATGTTGAAGCCAGTCTTCCAGGTACTGAGAAACAGATTCTCCTACTGTTTGATTTCGCTTGTGAAATCGAAAACGTTCAGCAATGATGATTGGAGCAGGTTTAAAATGCAGTGTTATGCTCCAGCTCTTAATACGAGCCTTCACTCGGCAGCTTCGGGAACAGCAGGTTCCGTAGAAGTTTGCAGGTGTGAGATCCAATTGCTGAGATAAACAATAAATACTCTTTAGTTCTCTTCCACATCGCTTGCAAGAAAAAATGTTCTAATTGTTCAATATATAAGTTGAAGTCATCCCTTTTCCCATCAAAGAAATGTAACGTGAAAATTTGGCCTAACTTACTCATGTCGACATAACATAAGTTCCAATAAAAAGCGTCGCAAGTTCAAATAGTAATTTTTAACGTCAGTCAAGGGCGCCGGCAAGGGAGTGCAAGGAGGTGCACTTGCACCCCCTGGCTTTTTTTTTAAGCAATTAAAGAGATACGGAAAAACAATTTCGTTATAAAATTTTTTATTAAAAATATTTTTATTCAAAGTCAAATAATTAAGTAATTATTGATACATAAACAATTAAAGAATTGTTAAATCAAACAAGAATTATAATCGTCTTGTTTGCTGTCCAAATCTGTTTATAACGTTTTCAATAAATTCTGAGTCATCTTTGATTCTTTTTTAATGCACACTGAGCATGCACAAATTACTTAATCTCTCGTGAGACATTGTAGATTTATTCCATATTTTGATGCTTCGCATTGTACTAAAAGTGCGTTCAATAGTGCACGTAATAGCTGGAAGAGTTAGGCCAATTTTGATTGCCTCCTCTACAGCTGGATAAAACGGTGTGGCCTAAATCTATGTATTCGAGGGATTCGTAAGAATTTTCTCTATTCCTCCACATTTCATACCACGTTGTAGCTTCAGTGATGAAATTCGATGAGAGCAGATCTTTATACATAATATATATATCTTCTAAAACTGCAGGATGTGACGCTTTCTCCAGTTTTTTCATTGCATTCGGGTAAAGCTGTAAGAGTGAAAATGCTTTTCTTTGTGTAGAATAAAAATGGTCTTTCAAAGAAGATATAATGGAGTCCAAATAAGGAATAAAGATTGATCTCCTAAAAAATTCTTCTGCGTTTTCAGAAGGTCTAGATGTCACTCGAGGTCGATTCATTTCAATGCCTAATTCTTCGCAAATGTGTTCTGCTTTCGTGAAAATTGCAGTAAACTCTTCAGAAGCATTGTTTTGATAAATTTGCTGCACCTCTATCAATTTGACTACATAATCAGCTACTTCTTTGAGATCTGTGTTTATTTTGATGAAACATTAAAATATTTCATCATTGTAACATGAAAATATTTCAAAGTCCAAAAAACTTCAACATTTTTCTAAGTACAAAGAAATTCAAAAGTTTTCTAAGTTCAAACAACTTCGAAGGTGAAAAATATTGCTATGTGGTAATAGAAAATATTGACATCGAATTTCCTCATTTTAACGCTAGTAAGGACACTATTGTATATTTACATACATAGTAGCCTATAGGGTCGTATTGTAGGCCCCCTGTTAGGCCCATAATTATATCCTCTGGAAGAATACACTAGTAACCGGTAATTTAATGCCTGGTCCAACACGATTATTATGGGTCAATATTAAGAGGAAATATAGGATCTTGTTGTAAGACAGAATATTGATATCGAATTTTCTAATTTTAACGCTAATAAAGACATTATCATAATATACATTCAAAGTCGAAAAAGTATGAAAATGTGACTAAGTCTAAAATACTTCATAATGTTTCTAAGAGCAAAAAACATCACAATTTTTCAAAGTTAGAAGCGTTTGAAAATATTGCTAAGTCTAAACTGCCTCAATATATTTCTAAGTTCAAACAAATTCAGAATATTTCAAAGTTTAAACAACAAGAAAATATTTCAAAATCGAAAAAACTTCATAATTTTTCAGAGTAAAAGCAGTTTTAAAATATTGCTAAGTCTAAATTGCCTCAATATATTTCTAAGTATCTCTCAATATATTCACTAATAACATATTTCTATATTAAGTTCTAACAAGTTTAGAATATTTCACAGTTCAAACAAAATGAAAATATTTCAAAGTCCAAAAAACTTCAAAATTTTTCAAAATACATAGAAATTCAAAGTTTTTCTAAGTTCAAACAACTTCGAATGTGAAAAATATTGCTATGTGGTAATAGAGAAAATTGACATCAAATTTCCTCATTTTAATGTTTGTAAAGACGACGCTATGATATATAAACATACATAGTAACCTATAGAGTCGTATTGTGGGCCTCCTATAAGGCCTGTAATTATATCCTCCGGTAGGGTACAGTAGCAACCGGTAATCTAATACCTGATCCAATACGAATATTAGGGGTCAATATTAAGAGGAAATATAGAACCATGTTGTAAAAAAGAATATTGACATCGAATTTCCTCATTTCAACGCTAGTAAAGACATTATTGTATATATATATATATATATATATATATATATATTCGTATAATGTATTTGTTTTATCGGAATCTTCCATAAAAAATGGAACCATATCTATCAGCAACTGAAATGTCGATAAACTAATACCCCTGCTTCGTTTTCTAATAACCATTTAATTTCTAGCAAATCCTTTTTTCATACAATAACTTTAAACTACCAAGGATTGCCAAATATTTTGATAACATATTCATATTTATAAGTATTGTGAGTACATTTCTTACAATAAAGATTTTAAATTTGAAGAAATTTTAAATGAGCATGCCGAAAATATTTGTATGCCATTTACTACGCTCAACGATTTGTTTTCAATTTATACAACAGACATTCAATACTTTTACAAGTAGTGAAGAATCGACTAATATTAAGTTAATCATGATAGATTAAATTAGATTGTAAATACGTATTTTAATCAGAAATTATACAGCAAATTTTTTATAAAATCAATGTTAGACTTATTTTAATTAGTTATAACTTTTAAAGTCTCTTATCATTTCGAAGCTGATTAATCTA
>NC_092214.1:612276-613402 GCF_043381705.1 Parasteatoda tepidariorum
TATATATATATATATATATATATTAAAATGTGTAACTTAGTGCATTTGTAATTTTAGAATTATCATTCAATATTTATATTCTGAAATTGTAAATTAAGAAAACAACACTAAATAATTGCTAAGTTAAATTTACATTTGAATTGAGTTGAAAATTTACCTTCACTTTTTTTTCTACTATATAACGAGGCTAATATCTGTATGGTTCATGTAAGAAATTGCCTGAACAGTTGCAGATATTTCATGCAACCGTAATTTCTATATCACACGAGGATTTTTCGAGCAATTTTTGGAAAAATTGCCTTTAGAGTTGCGGATAGAGTTGAGGTTACACTTGCAGTTGCACTTATTCTCTCTCATTTGACAGAGGCTTTAGGGTCCGAGTTTGAAAATTATACCTTGATATTAAAGGGAGCTAGGGGAGCTCGAAATTTGAACCATACTCGCTCCATTTTATTTTTTTATTCTTTTTTTTTATTAATCCATTACGCTTTCTTTGCTGGATTTCACACGCAGAACACCCCATGCATGCTAGAATATCCAAAATGTTACAAAAGGAGTCGAAAAAGAGAAAATAAACTGATTTTCATGGATTTTTCCAGTTTTTTTTTCCCATTTTCCCATTAAAATTTTTTTTCCTACACGCAGGAACCTCCAGAATATCGAAAAACACATAAAAAAATAATGTAATTTAAAATAAACAAAAAAAAAGAAAATTTTTTGAAAATTTGACCGTCCCTGGGATTCGAACCCTTTACCCCTCCCTCCTGCAGCGAACTTGCTTGTCTGATGGCCTACCTTCCAGTCCACGGTCATACGTGAAGCCTACCACAGTTTCGCTTCAAAAGCTCTCTCCTGTCCGATTTTGAAAATTATACCTGTATATTAAAGGGAGCTAGGGGGTCTTGAAATTTGAACTTTTCTCGAGCTATTTATTTTTTTATTCTTCTTTTTTATTATTCCATTACGCTTTATTTGCTGGACTTGACACGCAGAAAACACCCCATGCAAGCTAGAATATTCAAAATGTTACAATAGAAATCGAAAAAGAGCAAATAAACTGATTTTCCTGGATTTTTCCAGTTTTTTCCCATTTTCCCAAAAAAAAATTTTCCTGCATGCAGGAACC
>NC_092214.1:613902-659716 GCF_043381705.1 Parasteatoda tepidariorum
AGTATAAATCGGCATATCTGCTTAAATATTGATTTGATTTGTTTAGGACAGTAGGAAAAAAAATAACTATAATAAGCCGCAATAAGGATCACGTTAACAAATTGTGATCCGAAGACAAAATTGAACCACTGGCCCATGGGGGGATCGAACCCACGACCATCGCGTTATTAGCACGACGCTCCAACCAACTGAGCTANCTCTGTTACAATCGTACCCTGTTACAATTGACCCCACTCTCCCCTATATAAATTTCTTTTTTTTCAAAAAATGATATTTTAATAAGATATTTGTATTGTGTATAACCAGAGAGAAAAGCTTGTATAAATCAGCATATCTACATAAATATTGATTTGAATTGTTCAAGTCATCAGGAAAAAAAAAAACTTTTATAAACTACAATGACGATTACGGTGACAAATTATGATCAGAAAGCAAAATTGAACCATTTGTCCCATAATCGAACCCACGACCTTCGCGTTTTTAGCACGATGCTCTAGCCAACTGAGACAGTGGGCTGCACCAGGGAAAAGTTGATAAAAATGAAAAAACATAATTTATATGCATAGAAAAGGGAAGAAGAATGCAATCTCTTTGGTTATAATTGAACTTATTAAATAGTGATTCTAAACATATTTGATAAATTTTTACTAGTACGTGTTTTTTTAAACAAAATTTTTAAGTTGATAAATTCTATTCACTTTCTGCTTGTCATGCAAAAGTATTTGAAAAATGTAACGAATTTTACTCGTATCAAATTAAAAATATTAAATCAAATGATCTTATAGTAAAATATCAAAATTGTTTTAAGCGTTTATCTACTTCGACTTCCTTACTTAACATACTTATCGTTTTTCAATTCTCGATCGTACTTAGTTGTTTTGATTGGGCAACTTTTACATAGAATTGAAGTAAATTTTTTTATGACGCCTGGCACGCAACTGGTTCGTAAAAATTTCGAATCTTAAAAATAAAAAAAAATAAAAAATTGGGATGGGGGGTTGTTCAACAACGCTTGGTATGACTCATAGCAGGTACAACGCTAAACTTTTACTCTAAAAAAAAAGATATATCGATCAGTTTAAATTATTTTCAATGAAACTATGAAGTAATCAGAAATTCTAAATATTAATCATACAGAGACTAAATCTGGGAAAATGCATATTTTAAGTGCAAAAAGTGTTAAATAATGAAATTTAATATTTTTCTGATACATATATGTTCTAGGTTCTGTTTTCAAATGACAAATAAAACGAAATTACATATGTTATTTAAATGCAGCTTTATTAACATTCATGTACAGTTTATTGGGATTATGAACACCAATTTACAGTTTATTGAGAGAAAAAATAGAAACATTGTGAACCACTCATATTTCGAGGATGAAGAACACGCTGTTGCGACTGGATGCAATAGAACATTTATGTATTCTGCGTCTTCTTATAGTTGGTTGAAAGTTATAAAAGTTTTTCAAACTACTTTTTGATGTTTCTATGCATTTCAAAATTGAATTTTTTTTTATTTATTAAAATTACAAAACTTTTTTAAAATGAGCTCCTTAAATTATATTTGTAGTCCACTGCAAAGTTTTTACTGAAGTCAAATTTTTAGTAACAACATTTGAACAGTTTTGGTAACAGATATTTTCGCAGCAAAATATAATTGTTTTTTAAATTGTAATTGGCAATTTAAAAAATAAATTATGTATGTATTTCATAAATTTCTGGGGGAAATTTGTACAAAGCCCGGTCTTTAAAATTTCTTTTTTCCCTTTAACAACTCCGTAAGCAAAATTGCTTAAATTTTATTTTGAATATATTTTATTTTTACTGCATCTAGGTTTCATGATTTGGGATAAATACCAGCAGTAGTTGTTTAGTCAAAAATGCTGAATATTTTATCCCCTGTTTTGTACAGCTCTCCTTTTCAACTCATTTAATCGGCAAAAAATTCTGAAAAAAAGTAGAAAGTGAAAGTATGGATTATTTCAATATGGATGGTGTTTTCAGTAGAAATGTAAACAATAACAATCTCGAGCTGTGCCTGCTCTAGTTCCGGTTAGAAAGTCTGCAGCTGCTTACTATATGTTATTCTGCGAGGCGATATTTTCGAACGGATTACTTTGTTTTCAATAAAAGAAATAAATTAGATAATTTCTGAGCTCAAATCTGCCGTATTTCATAAGATATTAATGTTATTATGTAACTGGTGAGTTAGAAGAGAAAATTTGTTTTAGTTATTTAGAGATATATTGTTAAAAAAGGTGACATGGTTGCTGGATTTTGAATAACTCGCTTTTTTTTTGCAGTCTTGATTTAGCCTCTTCCCATAAGTTTATTACTGTTTGTTCTTGTTTGCAAGCTGTGCACCATCTTACCTTAGTGTTAACACTTTTAGCATTGTAAACACAAGTAATAAGTAATCAAATAAATTGTTTGCAAGAATCTCAAAACACAATGATGTCAAATGGCTTTAAAATACAACGGAAGCAGTAACCCGGAAATTTAGGCAGTACCGGGCTTGCAGCGTTCCCTAGTGTAGAAAACACCATCCATAACAATTTTTAGAGAGGGTAGACAATATTGACAGAGAACAATTCAACAGACATGTGGAAAAAATTAAAAAGAAAAAAGTGTACTTAAATTAGAATATTTTTTAAACATTTTAAGAGAAGGAAAAAAAAAACCATAGATAAAGTTTATATTTCCTTTAAAATATTTTGTTAACCTTTTGATCTCTGACGACTTGCTTTCGTTTCTTTAATTGATTCCCGACTAAAGGACTACTTACCGACATAAATAAGTTCACTTGACTGGCGATTCCAGGAAAGAATAAACAAACTTTGCTGTAGTTCATGTTCATCTCTGTTTATCACTAGTCTTGCTCTGTCAACTGTTGATTATCATCAAACTGAATGATCTATTGTTACATGTTACGTAAATCTTCATTTACGATTTAACCATTGAAAAGACGACACCTAGTCTATCTATATCTTTATGTTAAGATACACTAAATTAAAATAGATAATAAACATTTTTAGAGCTATCTGTTCCTATATCTTCTGACTAATTAATAGTTACAACTAATTAATTAGCTCACTCAAAAGTCACTCTTTGAGCCATTTAAACTGGCATTTAGTTCTTGAAAATATTATAATTGGAACAAGAAATGAAAGTTAAAAAAAACTGCCCCATGTACAGCATGCAATAAAAATAATAAATGGACCACCCTGAATATCTTTTGATCTAACGATCTGTTCTTCACGTTCTAAGACTCAATCTTTGGTTTGAGGGGTTGACTTAATATGCTAATTAATTAGAGCAGACAATATTTTAAGTAACAAAATCAGAAACATAAATGTATTTTCTCTGAATAAATATATCTTTTTCAAAGTATTCGGATTTCTGAACACCAATTTATAAGGTTGAGCCGCAATCTGGTAAATATGGCCCCATCAATAATTCAGTCAGGAGAGCTGTCAAATAAGTTTGTCAATTTTATCCTTAATGTAAATTTTACTTTTTGAGTATTTCACTATATCTCAAAATTTTTTAAACTGAATTGAAGCATTTATCACACAATTATAAGATTTATTAATTTACTAAGAAAATTTTATGCAAAAAAATAACCTTTAGCAAATATTTATTATTTTTTACTATTATATTTATTAATAGTCGGACAATTTTTGAAACGTAATTTAAAATTCATTTTCTCAGGAACTATTCAACCAATTTCTCCCGAATTTTACATTTTGTCTTGTAAAATAACATTCCTTAAAATGATGATGATTCTTTGAAATGATTCTGTTAAGGAAATGAATCTTTTAAATAAAGTTATTCAGAGTAATCCGTTTTTTTTCGCACTTCACCTTTAAATTTCAGTGTATGACACTTGCGATAACAAGATTCGTATTATTTTTATCTGTACGCACTCTAATTTAAATCTAAATGCGTAGTGTAGAAAAATATGCTGGAAGTAATTGAAAAAAAAGAACATAATTTATGTGATTACAATATTCTGAGCGATGATTAAAATTGAAAAAAATAACTAGAAATAACTGTTACGGGGAAAGAGTCATAAGTCATTGAATTGATTTTATCTTTATTTTTCAAATAAAAAGTTAGAAATTATTTTCATCCACACTATCTCATTTAAAAACATTTTTAACAATTATTGTCAACAAACAATAATTTTAAAAGTAAACATTTAAAGTATAAACATTATATTATCAAGTTAAGTTGCGATGTCACATTACTTTTAAAGTTTAAGATGAGTTTCAATTACTATCACCGATGGGTAGAATTCGATCAACTTTTAGGGTAAGTAAATAATATAAGTCTCATTTAAATTTTATAATTTGAAACTGCTTATACATCACTTTTCATTCATTGATTCGTATGACTACCACTTTTTAATTAATCTACCAATTTAAGAGAATTTACGTCAGAGACTAATAATTAACTGTTGTAAAACTTGAGTCTACAGATTCACTCTATTTTTAAATGTATGTAAGATTTCTAAACGCGTACCGAGAAAAAAGTATGGTTAAAACTGCACTCTGTAAAAAATTCAGAATCAAATTATGGTACGGTAATTTTACAGGAACATGTTACGGAACAAAAAAATCTGATATACCGTAGTTTTTACAGTAATAATTACCATAAAATGGCTGAATCACTCGAATTAAATAAATATTACTGTTAAAATAACGGTTACTGTAAAAATGAATTTTACTGTAAAATGGTACTTTATACCGTATTTGATTCGGAATGGCAGACTATTACAGTAGTTCTGGCTCTATGAGAACACCAAGAAAGTTCAGTAATTTTTATAGCAGTACTTAGGTCATGATAAAATAACAATAAAAAATTAACAATTGATAAAATTAACAATAAAGTAAGGTTTAATAATTTGGGATAAAATTTGGTAAGTGTCTCAAAATTTGATAATTTTAACATGATGCTTTAGAGCATGGCATAAAAACCTTTTGATCTGTTCAATTCACTTTTCAGTTTCGTATTCTTTACAAAACGTGTGGCAATAAGAGCTATAAAATTTGATAACCAGAATTTCCGGTAATCCGTTACCACATGAATTGAAAAATTACCAAATGAATGGTTTTAATACTGTATATTTTGGTTACCAGAATTATGTTTTTTTTCTTCTTTTTTTTTTTACCAAAAATGCCATTACCAAACAGTACGGTAGTTTTACCGTGATTTTTTTCTTAGGTTGTGTTGATAAATATCGGTGGTATATTTATCTACACAACCTATTTATATTATTATAACCTACTATATATACTACTATTACCATAGATATTACTAAAACCTACCATAAAGTGGCTGAATAACTCGAACTAAATAAATATTACTGTTAAAATAACGGTATTATATTTTACTGTAAAAAGGAATTTTACTGTAAAATGGTACTTTATACCGTGTAGTTCAAGTAGTACAGTAGTCAAGTTATGCAGTATAGTTCAACTGAAAAATACGAGTTAGGTGATAAAAACTAAAGGTAAATTTAAGATGGAATTATTTTATATATAAGGAAAAGTGTCAATTTTTTTTCTTTTAAAACACACAAAGCATTAAAACATATAATATTTAAATAAAAAATGAATAATATTGTATAACCGCAACGCTTCTTTTAAACACAAACGACTGCATAAAATGAAAGAAAAATTGCAAGAAAAGTACTAATGTTTTAGTGCTTTATTAGATTTTCTTGCATTTACTTAAACTTAACACCTCATATAAATTAGGAAATTATCTTCTTGTTTAAATGTATACTGAATCAACTTAGAATAATTTTGTTTGTTATTTTCAAAAATCATCAGTTTGATCACAATTTCGGCTATTTTACTACCTTCATTTTTCTATTACGCAAAACAATTCAACATATTTAAATGAAATGTTATCTTTTGATTAGGAGTATTTTATTATTTTCCAACATCAAATCCATGTGTGAATTTATCATATTCAAAATAACAGCAGGTTCATCACAAATGACAGATAAGATAAATAATTTTTTCATACTTTCTTGGGAAATTATCAACTTAGCTAGTTTCTGTCCTCAAAAATAATATTTGTTTGAGTTACATGATTTGTGTTTTCTATTGTTTTCTATGAAAGGAAAATTCAAATCCGGTCTTTTTGTTTCAAATGCATAAGGATATCTATCTTGAATTAATAATTAAGTGTTAAATGGTATTTAACTTTTTTCATATACTGTATCTGAGTTTTGATTGGTAAATGTAAGAAAATCTCACTTAAATAAAAAATAGGATTTTTTTTTAAATTTTTTTTTTTAGAAAAAGTATGCTTTTTTTTCAAATACTCCTTGAATTTTATTTACAAAAATTGTTTTTGCAAATTTATTTAAATACATGAATTCATAAAGATTTTAGTGACAAAAAAGTATTAAATCGAAAAAAGTGGACCTTTGTTTACAAAATAAGTAGAGGCGTTTGGCAAAATATCTTTCACTGAGATAGAAAAGTGTGGCTAAAACTACCAGAATATGGTAAAATTTACCATGTTTCTGGCTCTATGAGAGCACTGAAAAGCACGGTTATTTTCAGGTGATAAAATTCGATAAATGTGGTAAAATATTGTTATTTTATCATGTTACCATGGAGCAGGGAAAAAAACCCACTTATTTGGTTAAATTTACTTTCCAGTTTTGAAATTAGAACTAAAATTTTGAATACCAGAATTTCTAGCAAATCCGTTACCATGGGAATGGAAAAAGGGTTTAAATACCGTTTATTTTAGTTTTTTTCAACCAGAATAATAGAATAATGTTTTTTTCTTTCAGAAATGTTATTACCATAGTAAGGTAGTTGTACCAGAATTCTTATCAATGTGCGGTTGCTATCGTTAGAGAGAGGGGGATTTCCGAATCGACTGATTACTTAAGATTATTTTTAA
The DNA here is from genome assembly GCF_043381705.1 of Parasteatoda tepidariorum. NCBI lineage: Eukaryota > Metazoa > Arthropoda > Arachnida > Araneae > Theridiidae > Parasteatoda > Parasteatoda tepidariorum. The sequence continues at coordinate 620,835 of NC_092214.1, forward strand.
AGTTTACTACATCTATTTTGTTAACTAAAGTTTACAACATCTGTTTTGTTTACTAAAGTTTACTATATCTATCCTTTCATATTTTGTTCATTCATAGGCTATTCTGCAGAAAGTTCGACAATTGCGTCCTTAGCATTACAAAGATTTTTTCTTTTTTTAAAAAACTATTAACGTATTCTGATTTTAGTTTTTTTAAAAATAGATGATAAATATGGCACAGGGAAATGAGGGAGAAAAGTAGCGAAATGTTACTTTTGTCCCTTTAAAAGTAAATTTTCAATTTATTCACAAAGCATGTAGAATACATATTTTTGTAACCACATATTAAGGTTGTTAGAAATATATAATATTTCTTTCCCCGGTCTGTCTATATTTCCACAATGTATCAGAAAAATTCAATCTCTTAATTAACTTGTTACTACAAATCTTTACTCTGAATATTGTAAAATTGATCACTACACTGTAAGAAATACCCGCACTCAAAATGAAGGTACTTTTTACAGAAAAATATATTTTTACCGGAAAATGTTCTGAACAAAAAATCTGATAAGTCGCAATTTTAACAATAATATTTACCATAAAATTACTGAATCACTCTGATAAATATTACCGTAAAAATTACGGGAGATAAATATGGATTTTTGGGTAAAATTGATTTTACGGATGATACATAAAAAAAGTATTTCATATCGTAATTTGATCTGGAAATTTTTACAGTGTAGAAAGCCACATAATGTATGAAATAGGAATAAATTGCTCGTGCGACTATTTATTCTTCACATGTAGTTGAAATGTAGTAAATTTTCACACTAAAAGTTAGATTTATGCATTCAAATCTTAAAAGTAAAAATATTCTTTTTAATTGTCAACATTGTCCCCCTTTCTTTATGTTTTTTAATAGATTAGTTTATATTTCGTAATTTATAATCCCTCTGAGGGTTAGTTTAAAACACACACACGCGCATACACAATAAGGTTATTAACCCTTTGACGCAGCAGATGGGACACCAGTGTCCCTTTTATATATTTTTTTCTGACTCTCTAACTACAACGAAAATTATATTATGTTACTTTTTAATTAAAAAACCTGTCTAATAGTTACCAAAAAAATCTGTTAATTATTGGAATTATATGAGTATTAAAATATAAAATTTAAGAAAAAGCAGTCAGAATTTTTTTTCTTCATTCATATTCAAAAAATTGTCAACAACTGATTTTGTAAATTTAAAAATTTCAGTAATGAATAATTGTTTCTTTTAGTTCTAAATAACATCTAATAAGTGCAAATTTGAAAAACTGATCAGAAGCTAGCCGTGTTTGGAAAATTTTACCTTTAACCAAAAATAGCTGTATTTTGCAAATTCAGTATTTTGAAGCATTAAATTATTAAAATGCTAAATATAATATTTTCCCTTGTTTTAACCTAAATAATTACAAAATAACGAAATAAATGTATGAAAAATGTGTTTAAGAAGAATGGGGGTTAAGCCTAATTAGGTTAATACTAAAAACTATTTTTCAAGATTTTGTCTCCTCTGACCCTGTCTGGACTGTCCGATTTATGCTTCAAATTTTTTTCCTTTTTTAATCAACATTAAAATTATTTGCTTCATCAAATGTACGTTCATCAAATATAAGTGTAATTTCAATGATAGTCAATTTGTGTAGATTAAATTTCTAAATACTATTAATTTTTTAAAAAGGACTTAATAGTTTTATGATCCTGAATATCTCACTTTCTGAAGAATCGCCCTTCTATGCGTTGGGTTACCTTTCTAAGGTAGCTGACCATGGCCCTTTCTTTGTCAGAAAATTTTTTCCATTTACTCTGACCTTGGTAGCAATATTTTTTATTGGTGTAAATTTTGAGGTGCTTGAAAGGTGCTAATCGGTCTGAAAAAGAAGGTGAACGCAAAAGAATTTCATTACCCAGTTCTCTGAACTTTAGAAGATCGGAGTAACTTCAAGGAAACAAACTAGACGACCATTTAATGGATTGCATCTTTCAGTGTTTCTACTTACCTGTGATTGGAAATCGCTGAACTCAGTAATTTGATAGAGAACTAGCAGGAGTTGAAACGTGGTTTGATTCATTAATTAATTTTATCGGATAATTATCACTGATAAATTGGATTTGTCAGAAATTCTTAAATTTTTGAGTTTGAAATCATTCTTTGAACATCACGTTCTTCACAAATATCTGGTTCATTTGATAAGATTTATAGCAATAACTAGTTTTTGAGTGAAACAAAGAATTTGTTGCTGACGTCCTTGAAACTGAGATGTTCTTTCGTTTTATTTTTTAAAGGATAGATAATCATATCAAAGCAATTACAGTCATCAATTTCACGCGATGACTTGCAACAAAAGCATTAATTTCAATTTGGGACAAAAAACTTTTTTTTTCAAAGATCTTGCTTCTAAAGCATAGATTGATGAATTTGTTTTGAAAAATGCTGAATATTAAAATCGAAAGAATTTTGTTAATACATATTGCAAATTATTAATTTGAAATTTTTTATGAAAATAGTACTAACATGCAACTTTTCTTTAAAAAAAAGCTTTTTTTTTAATTGAAAAGAATTTAAATTAATTTTCACATTCATTAAGGTGAGTTTACGAATATCTGTTACGTATACGCAAATGAAAAGATACATGTAGGCAACAACTAAAGTTTTTCACCAATAAATTAAAAAATTTAAACCTTTTATTTTGATTAGAACTTCTTAACACTAATATGGATGAATTCGCAATTTATAATATATGCCTTTTTACATTTGTTTTTTTATCTTATAACAACACTAATATTAATAATATTTCAAATTAAAGTGATATTTTATATCTACGTCCTTAGAACATTCTAATTCTGCATCAGCATTTTTTTAAAATGCGTACCCTCAATTTTAAAACATCATCAAGCCCGAATTATCATCATTTTCGCAGTCAAAACAAAAATCTCTTAGTTTTTTATTTATTTATTTACTTATTTTAATTTTTTTTTATTTCTCATCTTTTCAGTTCCTGGATTCCTAAATTCCTAATTCATATTTCCCTAATAAAAATCAAAACATTATTTCCAAATATATATATATATATATATATGATAGATTAGNATATATATATCACCACATTGTGAGCCCCTTAATTGGCCTGAAATAGTATTATAGTACCTTGATGTATAATACCATGCCGAGATTGAATATTATGAGTTAATATTAAGGTGAGACGTATACGCCAACGCACAAAGTGTAAGCGCATTAATTGTATCAAGCCAATTGCAAAAATATTTTTCAGTAAAAATAAAGGTAAATGAATAAAATAGTAAAATTTTTTTTATTGATTTCATGCACCAAATACGGTAAAAAGTATTGGTAACCTAGGTGCATCATCCGTAAAATCCATCTTACTATCAAATTCATTTTACTGTAAAATCATTTTTTACCATAATATTTTATATCGCAACTTTAAGAGTAATATTTACTTAAGTATAGTGATTCATTAATGTTACATTTAATATTACTGCAAAAAGTACGATAGATCAGCTTTTTTATACCATTAAATTTTACGGTAGGAATGGATTTTACAGTAAAATGTACCGTAATGTGAGTGCTGGTACTTTTCACCGTTATTTGATCCAGAACTTTTTACAGAGCATGAAACAAATTGTTGGATGCTGACATGAGTTAATTTATTTATTAATTTCCACACTCTTCTATCACAGATTATTATTTTGTAAGTTCAAGAAAATTTCTTTTATCTTTCTTTCGCTCTATAATAACAAAGAAGAAAGACCGAGGGCTCAGTATATTTTACGTTATACCCAGATAATATTTCCAGACTACAGCAATCATAATCTAAACAAATGCACGTACAAATATTTCCTAATGTTATTTTCACTCTAGAGACTTTGTACGACGTGAGAAAAAGTGGATACACAAGGTGACTAATAAAATAACAGTTCTTGTTCTTGTCAATAAAGCTCATTGCTGACAGTTAAGTCAAATAAGTAATCGAGATTCAAGAAATTTAAATTAAAAAAATAACAATAAAATGAATATTTGGAGATTAGCATTTAACCCACTCTTTCTCTAACAAGGAAGGTGCCCCAAAATGTCTATATGTATACACTGTAAAAAGTTCCGAATAAAATTACGATAAAAAGTACAGGCAATCAGGGTGCCAGTACTTCTTTCCGTAGAATCCATTTTCACCGTTAAATTGTAAGGAACAAAAAATCTGACGTTTCTTAATTTGTAGAGTAACTTTACTGTAAAATCACTGAATCACTGTAATTGAATAAATATCGCTGTTGAAATTACGATATAAAATTTTACTATAAAAAATCAGATATACCTTAATTTTTACAGTACTATTTACTGTGAAATCACTGAATTACTTTAATTTAATAAAAATTACTGTAAAACTACAATATACATTTTTCGGTAAAAATGAATTTTGCAGTAAAAAGGAGTTTTACGGATGCTGTACTCTGAGTGTTAGTACTTTTTAAAATTAGAGAAGGATTACTTTAATGTCTACTGCCTAGCATATAATGTTTACGTATTAAAGAAACGTTTTGAAGTGGTTTCATAAAGATATTTACTTGAAATCACGATAATTGACCTTGACTGGTCCCCCACAACATCAGTTTTTTCTTATAAACCTTCAATAAATTTATTTTAATTTCAATTTTAAAGCCTTTTTTCATTTCTTAAATATTTATAAAAATTTAAAGAGAAAATATAAACAAATTTAAAGAGAAAATAAAAACCTCGTTAAAGGTAAAATTAGGAAGTTTTGAAACCTGACAGTGGCTATCAGCTGATGCAATTATAACAGTGGATAATTTTTTAAAACATGGGGCCAATTTTTACAAATTTAAAACTTCAAAAAATTAAAAAGCTATTGAAATTACTTTTGTCACTTCTTTTGAAGTATTTCTCAAAGTATGGCTTTTAAAATGAAAATACATTCTAAAAAACAAGTGAGAGATAAAGATATTTACAGAATATAACAAATATTAAAAATAATTACATATTTTTGAAATAATAATAAAATGTGCGTGGGGGGAATTTTTAATAAAGGAAGTGGCGATTTGCCGACAATTTTTTTTTAATCTCTATTTGTTAAACTTTGTCTTCCTGTGGACGGTGGCGACTTAAATTTTGTCCGTTGCTCAGTGCACAAAAGAACCTGTTGCATTAAATTTTATTTTTTTTTATTCCACTTTTGACTGCAGAAAATATAAATGTTTCGATAATGTATAATGAAAAAAATATATGTTTCAATCTTGTTGAGTTTGTAGAAAATTTGCATCATATAATAATTTAAAATGGAACAAATATTTCTAAGATTGTGCATTAAAGTTTATGAAAGCGTCTGTTAATGTAATAAAATATACGTACATACTATTAAAAACTTCAAATTTTTAGTAATAAATTGAGGAAATAAACCAGAAGGAAAAAAATATTATTATTAAAATAACATTTCATGCATATTATTGGGTTGTTCGCAAAGTAATTTTTTCTTATGGAAATGAAAGACAATTTTCTTTAAGGTGAATAAATATTTTATTGGATCATATAGTGCTCATTCTTGATCATAACCTTTTGCCATCTTTCTGGCAATCTGGCAGTAGTATGATACCACGCGTATAAAGTTGTGTTCTTTACTGGCAAAGACCTGATCCAGGTGATTTTTGTCCTCCTTAAAATTGTAAAGACCAGAACATTGTTTCAAACAACCAAACAACCTATTTCTTGTTCTCAGTGATGATGCACTTCAAAAATAGATAATTATCTTGACGTCTCGAGAAGCAAATCTCAGACGTCAACGCGACGGCACAAATTTCTTTCCGTAAGAACAAGAGGAACACATATGTCGAGCTTTGAGATTAAACCTTTAGGCTTTTCAAATGATCATCAACAGTCGAATTCGATAAATTTAATATCACAATGATCTTACGAATTGTTATTCACTGGTTTACATCAATTAATCTCTTTATTGTGTCTTCATAAGTTTAAACTGGTGTGATACATTTTATACCAAAATTAACCAAAACGAAACCACTCGTAACCAAAATTTCGCCGAGCCGAAATTTTGCTTACCAGTTATGGCACTGGCTATTGCCAATACATCTCTATGCATATCGGATAATTGTTTATTTTGCTTGAACAGTATTTTTCTTTTTTCGGTAGCAAGAAAGTAAAATATGCCAAGAATACTGCTTTTGACTTTACATATTTAAAAGAGCTCCAACCAAAATTTACTACTTAGAATCAATTGAATTTTTTCACAAGCAAGCGCTGCTATATTAGCTGTCAGAATATATAATGATTATGTGGCTGAAGTTAAAAGATGGCTGTGAAAAATTATACTTAAGCCCTTTGTTGGGAGGAGAGAAAAAAGAAATTACATTCCGAACAATATTCAGTGCGGTCAGATTAATCAAATGTATATGTACTTATTGTTTCAAATATGTTGTATTTCTTAAAGATATTTGAAGCCAAATTATTCTTTTTTTTATGACACTCGAAAAGAACTTGGTAACATTTTGATACCACCTATAACTCCGATGACTTCTGATAACTCCGATGAAATATGCTTCATCAAAGCAAGTTTCAGAGTAATATAGAAGTTGTATTTTAACTGTGTACCTAAACAACTCCAACTTTCTCTTAGTTACGCATGAAATTGCTTATAAATATAAATTCTAACAACAATAACTACTGTTTTTCAATAATATTGTTGTTAGAAATAGGAGTACAATAGTATTGTTGTATAAATTTTAAACCGAGTTAAATGTAAAAATTTATTTTTTGAAATTTTATGTTTGTGATGTTATTTTTTTAAAATTGTTAGTTTCATTTCTCAGCATCCAAATTCATTTATTTGATGTAATACCGACATAAGTTAGGGATTCAGATGTGATGAACAACACGTAAAAGAAAACTGAAAGACAAATTAAGGAAGGAGATTGGCGATGATAGTTTGTTTTGCTTTGGCGAAGTGACCTTTTCAACTTAACTGATAAGATAGGGAAATCTACTTTGGTAAAAGATATGCAAGGTAGACCAAACGTTTCAAACAAACTTTATTCCATGGTTTTCCAAGGAGCTAGCAATTTTCTTGAATTTTTGCTTGAAATTGATAAATTTTACTATTTAATCATGGTGTCACCAGAATGACTTCAAAGAATTTGTAGGGTTGATTTTAGAAAACTACTTAAGGTAAAAGAATTTTTAGAATATTATATTTAATTTTTAAAACAAATTATTTATTGTTTTATTATCAAATGGATAAAAAATTTATTTATAACTTTAAGTACTGATGTGTATCATTAATCTGTTCTGATACAGATAATCTGAATATGTTTTTTGATAAAGTCCGGTAACAGAAACTCTGCAACACGATGGAGGGTGCTGTAGATTATATCAGCAGCTACAGGCTATTTTTTCTAAATCAGATTTTTAAAAAAATTATCTCAATCTCTAAAGAGTATTTTCAACTCAGATAAAAAAAGGAAGCTAAAATATGAGAGAGAAGCAGAAATATCATTTTTAATTCTTTTACTAATTCAATTACTATTTGTTTTGGTTTGTTCAATAAAACTTGTCTGCCAATCTGCAGATAAGTTTAAGAAAAGTGATTGTTCCAAAAGTTTCTGATAATGCTATTTAATTAATTGGAATTTTGAAAGGAAAAGAATTTGAATAGAAAAAATTGAAAAAATTAGAAAATAGAAACAAATTAAAAATTGTATATCAATATTTTAGCAATTTTTATCTGTCTTATATTTGCTAATTTTACTGTACACATGTTAGATTAAGCCTAATTTTTTTCAGTTTTGACTGTCTTTAGTTCGAAAATAAGAAATAAGTTTACATTTATGAAGAATGTGTTGCAGATTAACTCTGAAAATTAGTTTTGCCACGCAAATGTACTTAAGCAAGGTGATAGCAAAGATTTTAATTCATTTGGAGTGGAGATAGTATAAGTACTTGTTTATCTAAATTATAAAACTTCGAACTTAATGACACACAGATTTTAAGTCCTATTCAATTCTTGAAATAAAAACTGATATTATTTTAAAATCAGTAAAAGAAGTTCTTGCACTAAAAATTTTTATGCATGTAAATTGAACAAGAAATTATTATTAATAGATAAACTTATTTTATAAAACATAATTTTTAAATCCATTTTTATTAAATATTAATTGCAAACATTTATGTACTCATTTATTTGGATGAGTTAAGAATTTGGCATGCTTAATCAGGTTATTTTGGCGAAAAGGTTTTTTTTCGCAATCACTTGTAATTAGTACATTGAATTGATTTACCAGAACTTTCATACGAAACAAAATATGATAAATTAGTTGATGATTTGTTAGGCGGGGGAAGAATAATATTTTCATTTGGGAATAAAATTTTATTGCTATCGGAACTTTTGATTCAGAGTTAAGTAAAGCTCTAACGTCCATTTAAGGACATAATGAATAGCTTTCAATAATGATTTCAATTGTATCAGATTTGATAATCAATTGTATCAAATTAATTGTGCTAGGTAATTGTACTGGTATCTAATTCTAATGCACGCATGCATAATTTTAATTTGGAATATACTAACAAATAGAATTTTAAAAAACCACCGAATTTTTCAGCCATTTCATATATTCCCCCCCCCCTTTCAATAGCATCTTACGACTAAAAACAATACGTCAAGTTTTGCGAGAAGTAAAAAATAATAAGTTAATATAGCACTTCCTTAATGGAGGTCATATTTTATTTTACGTTCATTTCGAATTTAACAATTCTTTAACAATTTATTAAAAACACACGACAGCACTGGATCCTCCAATAAGCGAATTTTGGGCAATCACTTAGGGGTGCCAGAGAATAAGGACGGAAAATTAGCGTTTGTGATTTACTCTCTAGAAAATTATTTTTTAAAAATGTTTAATGTCTTTTGGTAAATTTTTTTTCAAAGACGAATTATAAATCACACTTTTCCTTAATTTTCTCTCTCAAGTTTAAAATGCGTGGTCTTACCTTTTAACTGATAATTTGTAGAAAAATGCTCGTTAAATACTTTTTCAACCTTTCATGTAACACTGTAACTGTACAACTAAATTGGTTGAGTTATCAACTATATTGTTAGTTTCCTACTTCTTAAATATATATATATATATATATTTGTATGTGTGCGTGTGTAAAATACTGTTACGAAATTTACTTAAGTACGCGACTTTCTTTCTAAAATTCGACTTCTCAGAAACTATTTAACTGATTTCTCTCAAATTTTGTATTTTGCCATGTAAAATTAGACGCTAAAATACTGTGTAAAAAATTTTATACCTTAAAATTCATTTTTTTCCAACTCTATTATCAAATAAAATAATAAATACTTACTAAAATCTATTTTTTGCATGAAATTATCTTTGGTCAAATGAATTTTTTAGTTATGTGCAAACATTTTTCAATTCGCTCCAAAAGTTCTCGAGATATGACGAAATACGCAATAAGTAAAATTAACATTAAAGTGTTCGAACTTTGGATCGCTCTCCTGACCAAACTATGGGGACCATATTTCCCAGATTGTGACTACCCCCTATATTTTGGGAGTGAGAAATCCGAATCGTTGAAAAAAAAGGTATGCTTGAGGTATGTAAGAAAGTACGTTTTTGTGTCTATTTTCCCAACTTAAAATATAGTCTGTACTTATTAACTAGCATATACTAGCTCCCCCTTGACCATTAAGATTGAGTCCTAGAACGTTTAGATCCGATCATTAAATCAAAAGTTATTCTGGGTGATCAGTTTCTTTCTTTCTTTTTTTAAAAATTTATTTATTTATTTTTTTCATTTTTTTCGAAAGAATTTTGGAATCAAATATTGTTTAATAATTTTCTTCAGGAAGATAGGTTATTAGAAGAATACTNAATGGACAATATATGACGAAATACGCAGTAAGTGAAACTAACATTAAAGTGTTCGAACTTTGGACTCCTGACCAAACTATGGGGACCATATTTCCCAGATTGCGATTACCCTCTATATTTTGGGAGTGAGAAATCCGAATCGTTGAAAAGAAAGGTATGCTTGAGGTATGTAAGAAAGTACGTTTTTATGTCTGATTTCCCAACTTAAAATATAGTCTGTACTTATTAACTAGCATATACTAGCTCCCCCTTGACCATTAAGATTGAGTCCTAGAACGTTTAGATCCGATCATTAAATCAAAAGTTATTCTGGGTGATCAGTTTCTTTCTTTCTTTTTTTAAAAATTTATTTATTTATTTTTTTCATTTTTTTCGAAAGAATTTTGGAATCAAATATTGTTTAATAATTTTCTTCAGGAAGATAGGTTATTAGAAGAATACTTTTTTTTGTCATTGTGAACAACAGGAAAGTAGAAAATAATTTTAATTGAGAATGTCTCAAGTTAAAAATAAAACTTGAATTCAACAGTTTTTCCTTAACCATTTTTTAGACTCTAAATTCGCGAAATGTTTTAGTTTTGTAACACAATAAAATTTTTTACATGAAGCGTTATTTACTGATAAAAACACCCTTATTTCTGAAGCATTCACATGACTAAGGAAAGAATGAAAATCTGAAATTTATGGCTGAAGATATAAATTAAAGGCAGACAAAGCTTCTTTTTGAAAAATATCGCATCTGATGCTTTGTTAAAATCCATTATGAACTCGAAAAATCATGAAGCATCTTTTCTTTAGAACAAGGAAAAAAATAGTAATTATTTTATCTTCTTTTTCATTTAAAAATTGCACATTGTTTAGTGTAGGCATGCGTTTAAATTATTCATAAGTAACAAATAGCTTAAATTTGATAAAAGAAACGGGAAACACATGCTGAAAATTATTAAATTTGGCTACATGATAAAATTATCTTTTAAATTTTGCCCCAATTTATAGATAAAAAAATGAAACTTACTAATTAAAAATAAAAACTACCGCAACCAACATTAAATACTAAATGTTAATTAATATCATCAGCTCTAAAAATAATAAAAACTAAATGTATGCAAAACTATTAGTTATAATAATTATAAAATTTTCATAACAAAAATTGAGATGCATAAAAAGTTATCAAGAATTATTAAATAAAATAGAGAAAAATTAACCACGAGAAAAACCTTTACTTAAAAATGAATTTAAAAAAACTATGGTGTTTGCGCTATTTAGTCATAGTTTTTTTTTTTATCAAAGATTTCATGCTATAATTAAATATTTTTACATTGTACATACTAATATTTAATGTTTACTATATATATATATATATATATATATATATGTACAGAGAAAGAGAGAGCTCTAAAAATAATGAAGATTTATAAATATAGTTTTTTAAAAATTTTTTTAAAAATTTATTAAAAATATTAATAGAATTCCAGAAAACAAAATAATGAAAAGATGCAATCTCTTCATTTGCTCACTCTATTATATTCGCAAAAATGAGTGCTTTCTAATTTGTATTAATATAGCCAAATTAAAATACATCAATTTATTATAAATATTTAGAAAAACCTTTATTTTCTATAAATAAATGAAATTTAAAGAAATATTGTTGGGTTAAGGGTATTGAAACTAAGCAATTTTCAATCGATCTATAACAGTCATTTTAAAAAAAAACTTGAGCACGTATTTTAGTTTGTAAAATGTTTGAATGAGTCTCATTGCAATGTAAGTTAAAATATTTGCTTTCTAAATAAATGTGGAAAATAAGTACTTATTCATTCCTGAAACGTGACAAGGGCTAATTTAAAACGTAGTTTTCAAACCTATCACTTTCGTATTGGAAAAATATTAAAATTATTAAAAAAAAAACATTGTTAAAACTTTAGTTTATTTAATACCTTCTCAATTTCGATTCACTGCAGACAAATATTTCAATAAAAAAGGATTTCTACTTGGTAAGACTTTGCTTTTTTCCTTCCCTATTGAATTAAGACCTTTTCAATTAGAATAATTATTAAGCGTAAATTTTAATTTAAATAATACAATCGAACTCGCTTATTACGAGCCTTTATTTAACGACAATCCAAATTTAACGGGGAAAAAAATCCGAAATACTTTTTAGGTAAAATGGTAAATCTATTCGCTTTGATGAGCTGACCCGGTTTTATCGAGTAATATTCTTGTGATTCTACTTAATTCTACCTCTCTAGCTCAGAAANATGCAATCTCGTCACCTGCTTGCTCACTCTATTATATTCGCAGAAATGAGTGCTTTCTAATTTGTATTAATATAGCCAAATTAAAATACATCAATTTATTATAAATATTTAGAAAAACCTTTATTTTCTATAAATAAATGAAATTTAAAGAAATATTGTTGGGTTAAGGGTTTTGAAACTAAGCAATTTTCAATCGATCTATAACAGTCATTTTAAAAAAAACTTGAACACGTATTTTAGTTTGTAAAATGTTTGAATGAGTCTCATTGCAATGTAAGTTAAAATATTTGCTTTCTAAATAAATGTGAAAAATAAATACTTATTCTTCCCTAAAACGTGACAAGGACTAATTTAAAACGTAGTTTTCAAACCTATCACTTTTGTATTAGAAAAATATTAAAATTATTAAAAAAAACATTGTTAAAACTTTAGTTTATTTAATACTTTATCAAATTCGAATCACTGCAGACAAATATTTCAATAAAAAAGGATTTCTACTTGGTAAGACTTTGCTCTTTTCCTTCCCTATTGAATTAAGACCTTTTCAATTAGAATAATTATTAAGTGTAAATTTTAATTTAAATAATACAATCGAACTCGCTTATTACGAGCCTTTATTTAACGACAATCCAAATTTAACGGGGAAAAAAATCCGAAATACTTTTTAGGTAAAATGGTAAATCTATTCGCTTTGATGAGCTGACCCGGTTTTATCGAGTAATATTCTTGTGATTCTACTTAATTCTACCTCTCTAGCTCAGAAATCCTGGAAAAAAAATTTCATATTTTTCGGATGGACAAATTCATTTTTGATATCGACTATGTTTTTCGGACCATTAGTTTTATCCTAAATACAATAACAAAAGAGACAACAAGGCAGTTCAAAACAAATTAACTAACTTTTCTTGTACTGTACATAAAAAAATTATTAAAATCAGTATTATATTTAGTATAATGAGCATATATGAAATATATATGAGCTATTATGATTTTTTCACGAACTCGTTTTTTTTACGAGCACTCGGTTGTTAAGAGCAAATATTGAGGTCGTTTCGTGTTCGATATAAACGTGTGCGATATTCCTCATTTGTAAACTATTGTTATATTTGTTGTACTTGTTGTATTTGTAGAGTCGCCTAGCGGTCAGGCTAACCATGGGAGATTTTCCTCTCCATGTAGCGCAACTGTAGGTTAGTTTCCTCAAAACGGCCTTTCTCCCAATACTTGATCCAGGAGTTCCCTTGTCTTCTGTATTGGGTTCAAAATTACAAGGCTATGAAGTTGATCATTAGTAGTCGTAAACCCAAAATCGGGTAGACTGTTCAACGACAGTTATAAAACATATTACTACACGGAGAAAAAAAAGGCTTGCAAAATTACCGCATTGTTTAATAACGACAATTTTGATAAAATAATAATAATAATAATTTTGGTTAATAAAACCAAAATATACTATTTTTAAACTATTCATTTGTTAAGTTTCCTGCTCATATGATAACGGTTTATCGGAAATTCTGTTTTTCAAAATTATGGTTTTTATTGCTACACGTTTAGTAAAAAATACTAAACTGTAAAATAAATGTAACGAATAAATGGTTTTTATGCTATACACAAAGGTATCAGGATAATATATTATAATATATTACAATACAATCTATGTACAAGATATACCATGTATACAATATATTGCAAATATAACGATAGTTTATCGCATATTATGAAACTACAGTTTATTGTTTATTTTACCAAAATAATTACCAAAGCGCTTCGATGAGAGCCAGAAGAGCGGTAATTTTTACCATATTCTGGTAGTTTCACTCATTCTTTCTTTTTCTCTATGTATGAAAGCAACAGTATTTAAACGTAAAACAACTGAGCCTCACATAAGGCCTTGAATTATCAGACAATTATACCACGCATGGGGATTATAGAGGCACGTGTACACGTAAGCAAATCTGCACATTAATCTAAGATTATTACGGGTAAAAAGAGGCCCGACTTTGAGGAGTTGTTTTAAGTTCCGTGCTTCTGGGGAGTGAAAAACCTTAGTCTTTTACAAGCTGCTAATTAGAATACAGGATAAACTGTAATTTAACTTCAAAGATGAATATTTAGAAAACTATTTTCGCGATTAACGTTGACTATTATTCAAAAATTATTATATATTATTCATACTATTATTCATTCATTCTGTCATTAAAGTCCATGAAATTTTTTGAAAAGTAAGGATCCATTCTCTATATTTTCCCGAATATCGAGCTTTAAATAATGAAAGAAAATGGTATTTTTACTTAGAAATATATGGCATTGAAGACAGTAAATTCATAAATGTAATAAAATAGTTTTTTTAAGAAAATTCAATTAATTAAACTTAATTAGTTAATTTTTTTTTAAATATTGCATGAAAAAATTATAGATTTTAATTTTTTACATTGTACGATATTTTGACAGTATATTTCTTCCCATTTCGATCATGAAACGAAATCCACTAATCTTAAATAATAAGAAATTTTTATGCCATAAAACTTTCTTAAAGGTTTCTTGAGTCAAATTTCTTACCTTTCTGAAGTTTTTTTTTCATTGTAATTAAAAGCTTCTCCTAACAAGGATAAATAGAAGCAGATTTTTACATAGTTAATCACTTAGTAAGAACATATTAGCAAAAAAAATATTGAAATATTAAGATAAAATGGTACTAATAAGTGTTGTCTAATATACCAGACGTTGGATCTAATATAATAGACGTTAGGGAAGAATATATAATCAGTAAACTATAGCCTATTAAGCAATCACAAAATCCTAATAAAACAAAATTAACAGATTTGTTTTAAATCTTAATTTTATTAAATAAAAACTAATAAATTATGATAGGAAATAAATGGCGTAAATATTATTGCTATGGAGCAATATTCTGTTTAAATATTTAAAATTGAAAGTGGCAAATTTGTATATCTTTAACTAATTGATCCTTATCACTAAAATCATATTAATATTTGCTTCTATATTATTACAGATTAAAATAGAGGTGTATCCGCAAAATTTAAAAACACGTTTTGAAATTCGATTTCTTATAGTCTTGTTAAATTTGCATTTAAGTTAGGCTCGAACATAGTTTCATTATTTTTTTTTAAAAATGTAAACGAGGCATCATAAGGATGCTGTGCAATATATTAAAAATTGTGTTATTTATTGTTCATAATTAGAGTTACTTAGCGAAACATATTTTGAAATTAATAAGAAAATAATATCTAATCAGAAAAAGAATCTAATTTACAAATACGGAAAAAGACAAAAAAGTAAATTAATAATTAAAACATTGAATCAAAATGGAAAAGCTCCTAAAGCAGCTAAAACCAAATTTGCTTTATTTTAATTTAGATATTGACACAAGCAATTAAAGCAGAAAAAAGTAATAAAAGGCAATAAAATAAAAGATATGTGTGTTGGCAAGACAGCACTTCTTCAGGGGACATACTGCCTACCAACACACAGGAGCCTTTCTGTTGTCAGAGGAAAAACCAAAACTGACAGCGCCCCGAGGCCCCATAATGGATAGACAAATAAGAGAAAATCATTACAAGAATTGAAAAGCACAGAAAAATAATGAACCAGCAAACACTGCTTAAAAGTACACATAAGTAAGACTAAAAAATGAAACGCCCTCTTATAAATGAAAATAAAAATAGTTGCAGTTAGAATAACCAATTCAAAATAAAATATAAATTGTCAAATCAGTAAGAAAATATTTTAAATACATCAAGTGCTGACCCCTGTTTGAAAATCTTGAACAATGAGGTAATGTGGTAGGCAGTGTGTCCCCTGAAGAAGTGCTGTCTTGCCAACACACACATCTTTTATTTTATTGTTTTTTATTAATTTTCCGTGCTTTAATTGTTTGTTTGAATATCTAAATTAAAAAAAATAACATTTAATACTTAATTTAATAATATAAATAAAAACTTAAACTATTGAGAAAATTAAAAAGTGGATATATATTTCTCAAATTTTTATAAATAACACTGATATGAAATTATTAGCTTTAGTTTTTAAAAATAATTTTAAAATCCTTTAAAGCTCATTAATCTTTCATGATAGTCATAAATAATGATTATAATGATTCCATCTTAAAGATGTTGTTTTTTCCGAATCTTTTATCAGTGTTCAGTAACAAAAACAAAATATTTAATGTTAAGTAAATGCATACAAACAAAAATCTAGAATCCTCGATTAAATATTATCATGAAGTTTAAGATATAAAAAAATTAAAATCATAAAGCATGCTCCAGAAAAAAAAATATACTGGAATTTAAGAACTTCTTAAAAATGTAAAACTTCAAAATTCCATGAGTTTTCATCAGAAAATACAGTAATTACGTTGCTTTATTAGAATCTATGAAATTTTAATTTTAAATTTTAAAATTTTTACATCAAATTCTTAAAGTATCATAAAACTTTTTTTCAAAACCTATATTGCCGGTGTCTTAAACTACTATTTAAAAACTACCATAGCTAATTTAATAAAACTTATAAAGTAAAATTAAACAAAAGTTTTCATTTTTGAAATGATTTTAATAAAAAGAGTCAAAATATAACTCTATAAATAGCCTAATATAAATTGCAATGTAAATTGTAATTGTACTGGTGCATTTCCTGGACAAAGCAGAAACTTTTGTCAAAATTTAAAATGAAATAAAAAAAATAAAAAAAAAACATTTGATTAAATATGCATTTTTCGAAAAGTTTTGGAGACACACCTCGTTAGACACTGTAACCCAAGTTTGAGTCTGGTTTTACAGATATAGAACAACTGTTCTAGTACAACGCATGCTTTACTTTAATTCAAACCTTACCTTTAACCGTCAATTTAGCACTAGTTTCATCAATACAAAAGTAATTTTTCGAACAGCCTACCCAGAAATAAAAAATATATAAAAGCAACATCTGAAAAACTCGTCTTAAGCCAACGTTATTAAATTTCATTTAGAAATGAGTATCGACCTTTTGTAGGACGAGTATGAAATCATAAATCTAAACTTTCGTAGATTGACGTTAGAGTGGAAGCTGGAATACGTGAAATGAATAATTCCATTTAGCCCCCTAAATTGCCCCTTATACATTACATAGATATACCTCAGAAGGTTGAATCTCTGTGACCTAAAATATATTGCGAAAGTCTAAGAATTTAAAGATCGCCTTTCTTCCCCACTGTGCAATGAGACTAGACATTTGTCCAGTCTTTCTAAGTGGGCCAACATGCCTCTTGGTTCCCCAACTAGTTGAAATCCCCCTTCTTTCAAAAATATTTAAAAACCAAGCTTCTTCAAAGAGTTATTAGAAGATATGTCCTTGATACTATCCATTGATCATCCGAGGATGTTGTGCTTTTTAGTTGAGCTCTATGGATTAAATTATTGAGTATAATGAGTCTGCGTAGATTTCATTTAGATTTTATAAATTTTTAAAAGTTATTGTAGTATTAGTTGCATCATGTTTGGTAGATTGCGCAGAGAATACGTTGAAAAACGTTATTATTTTGAGCCATATAAAACTCCGGTAATATGCAGTGCGATACCATCACTTATAACTGAAGAGAAGTAAGTTTGCTATTAAATATTTTTATAAGAAAACTAATAATTTTAATATTTTTAAGCGTCAATTAATTAAATTTGTGCTGATTTTCTTTATTTTGACATAGTACATAAGTAATATTTGGTACCCAGAGCAATATCATCTTTTATATATGTACGAAGCAATAAGATTGCTTTTAAGTATTGTATTTAAAAAAAATTAATATTTGTAATATTTATTTTGCTTTTTACTTTTTACAGACATTTATTAAAATAATTAAAAAGAAAAATATTTTTAGAAATTTGTTTTTTTTTTATTTATATTCTCAAATTTTAAATGTTAACTTAATCTGATTTTCTAACTAAATGCTAGAAACTTTTACTTCTTATCGTTTAACACATAGATAGCCAAGCCGTGAAACGCGTGACACAGAGTATGGCGTAGCGGGGTTTTAACTGTGACACAAGAAGCATTATTTAGAAATTTTAAAAAAAAATTTAATAATAATGCCAAAATATAGTTTCAAAATCATTAAAAACTCTACTTTTTGAATATTTTATTTTTAAAATTTGTACCAATAAGCAATTTCGCAAATTTACACAGTTTGACTGTCAAATATTTTTGTCAATTAGTACTTAATAATTATTTTTGTCTATTAATACTTTGTGCATAATTAGTACCTTAAGTCATATGTACTTAAAACGCCTAAACTTTTTCTTATCTTCAAAACTAATTCTAATATATATGACTCGTTAAAAAAATTTAACATTACTTAGTTTTTTTAGTTAATTTTTATTTTGAATCTAATAAGTTTGACTGCTTATTTAAAGATTAATGGATCCGAAGTATTTAAATAGACGAAAGCCAATAGATTTTTCTATTCTTTATGTTGATATGCAAATATATTCTACTTTAATAAACAATGGCGAAAAACAATTATTTTGTATTAAGTGTTTTCGCATCTAATATATATTTTATTAAATTTCAAAGAACGAATAAAATAAAAACTATATGCTTAAAAAAGAATACTATTAAAAATGCTTTTTTACGAGTTAAATATTTGTGAACTGTTAAAATACACTCACTTAATCCAAATAAAAAAAAGGATATACTTTGTGCTATGTATGAATAAAACAATACACAACGTTAATATAACTGATTTCACAATTCATAATTTGTGTGCATTATTTTGTTTCATTTACGTTATTATACTTTATTCACATGAATATAGCACAATTCCTTCATAATTCCATAAAATTTTGTGCCTTTATTTGCGCTTTTTCACGTTGTTTTGCTTTATTCACACTCATTTAATTTAAAAGTCATATTTGTTAATTAAAAAAGAAAGAGTTTCTCTCAAATGTTTTAGAATAACTTAAAAGCAATTTCTAATATATATTGCTTACGAACAATTAATAAATTTTTAGAGCAATTTAATGAAGCATTCAATAAATTACCAGGTAATTAATTATTTAAAGCAGTACAATCTCAATTATTTAGTTCTCAATTATTTAACGCAGTTAATAAGCAATTTTTTAAACCATATAAATTAGTTTAAAAATCTTAAACATGTTTAATTTGAAAAAAATATGTTAAAATATATTACATATCATGTATATCATAATCAACAAAAAATCATTGTTTTAATTGTTAATCATTGAATTTTTTTTTGATTCACGATTGACCAAGCATTAAAATGACAAAGAATATTCAAATTTTTCAGCACTAGGCCTCTGTGTCATTTGAACTAAATGAATTATTTAAAAATATTCATGATGCATGTTTTTGTGTTGAATTTTAAGTGACCAGCTTCATATTTTGAGTTTAAAGTGGTTATTTTCTTTAATATGTTGAGTTTTAAGGCACTTGTTTTCTTCAGATGTTGAGTTTTTAATGTGTTGTTTTCTTCGCGTATTAAATTCATGAGAAATGTTGAATTATTATTGATTTTGTAATGAATGTATGCACGCGTTGAATTATTATATAAGTCGATTACAGTGTAAAAATTTCAGAATCAAATTATGGTAAAATGTACCGGAATTCAGGGTGGTGATACTTCTTACTGTTACATCCATTTTTACCGGAAAATATTATGAAACAAAATACCGTATTTTTAGAGTAAGAATTACAGTAAAACACTGAATCACATCACTTTAATTAAATAAATATTACAGTAAAAATTACGGTATAATATTTTAGGGCAAAATTAATTTTACGAATGCTGCACCCAAAGTGCCCCTACTTTGTACCGTGATTTGATCCGGAGAGTTTTTACAGTGTATAATTTGAAGGTACCTAAATTTTTTCTTTTTACAAGCATTAAATTTATTTGTAGCTTTCTGATTAATATCTTATTAGATGATTTTCAAAGATGTAAAAAATTATAAGGCAATCCTGGTTTGCCCTCTTTATCAAAACGATTTTATTTCGTTATGTTTTGAGGAGGATTTAATTAAAATTCTATTTTTTATTAGTTCAAATAAAAAATGTACATATTCTTAAGCTGAATGACTATCCCTTTTTATACTATTTATATCTATAAAAAGCAATTAGAAGTAAGGCGTTCAATAAGGCGTAAGCAAATTCAGGACGCAAGACGGAGATAAAGAGATAAGTTGCCTGACGAAGCCTTCCTTTCTGAGATGGTTATTTTTTTAACTCTATATTTAGAAAAATGGTAAGGAAAAAAAAGACGATCTGCTTCTTATTTCATTGCAAATTAAATTGACGACCTCGGGGCTAAAAAGTGATCCACATCGTATAAAAATTTCATTTCCCTGCAGTTAAAAATCATATCCCACAAAAGATTTTATTTTGCTCAATAAATGTTTGGAAATTGTTAGACAACAAATGTTTCGCTTTAAGTTTTGCTATTTAAGGTATTTAATAATAAATACATTTTTTTGAAGATTTCACCGGGGAACAAATTAAATTTGTTATAATTATGCAAATCTTGCCTAATGTGGGTGTAGGAATATTAAATCTAAAATAAGTTTTGCTCCTGAAGCTACAGAATATTTTCAAATGACATTTACAGAGCATTTTTGTTGAATGGAAAAATCTAAAAACGTTATATATAAATGTTGAGACAAACTTCCAGGGGAGTTAGTGCACATATTTAGGATTTTATTTTATTTTATAACAATCGCCGAACAGCCGACCCAATTTTTGGGTTTGCGACTACTAATGTTCAACTCCCGTAGCCTTGTAACTTTGAACCCAATCCAGAAGACAAGGGAACTCTTGGATCAAGCATTGGGAGAAATTCTGCCCTCGTGGAGGACTTTTTGATGGAACTTACCCGCATTTACGTTACAGGGAGAGGAAAACCACGAGAACCTCCCACGGTTAGCCTGACGGCAAAGGGACTCTAACCCATTGTCCGTCTAAAACTAAGGATATTTCACGTCAGCACTGTGGTCGGTGCAAGCCAGATACAGATTCATATAGACCAGCCATCGCTGGATTCGAACCCGGTTCACCTCATTGGAAGCCGAACGCTCTATCCCCTGAGCCATCATGGCTCACATATTTAGGATTAAATTGCATAGGAACCATCCAGATGGGTCTCTATTATGACCCATTCAAAAGCACATGAATAAATAATTCATAATAGGGGTGCGCCCCTAGCAGCGTATGATGACATTCTCGTTCATAGATCGTTTGCAATTTTAATCCTAAAGATGTGCCTTAACTCTTTTAGAAGTTTGTCGCAACATTTTGGCAAACTTCTAGTTTTCTTAATTAATGCTTAGCAATTGGTAGACAGCAAATGTTTCGCATAAAGTTATCCAATTAGAGATATTTAATAATAGATATATTTTTTTGAAGATTTTAGTGGGAAACAGTTTATTTGTTGCAAGTTTACAGATACTTGATCTCGCCTAATTTGGGTGAGGGGGTTTCAAATTTGAGATTAGTTTTCCTTCAAAAGCTACAGATTTTCTTAAATGACATTTTTAGTCTATTTTACTGTTAAACATACAAATTTAGAAACATTATATATAACAGTAAATTGCGCAAATGCTGCGACAAACTTTTGGGAAAGTTAGGGTGCATCATCAGGATTAAAATCGCATTGGAACCTATATTGAGTTTTTTGTTTATCCATAGGTCCCTGGTTGTCAAAGGATTTTTTTTTTTGTTTAATCAAAAAGGGACCACAAAAGTCCGAACCCGATTTATTAAAGGTGAATTCCGGGTTCAATCCATACGAAGGAAGGTTACCCATCAGTTGATCGCTAACTACTGGATGGAGTTTGAAACAAGCGATGCATACATGAACTATTTTTACATACATGAGCTAGATCTTTATATTCTTTCAAAAAATCAGTATAGAGTGGTTGAATGGTCTGCATTGTCAAGTGAAAACAAATTCACTGACGAAATTGAAAGAATTGAAATTTATGATAATTTCTTATTGACTGTTATAGCATTATGTGACTTAAAATATTTTAAAAAATTGAATTCGTGAAAAGTCACATTTTTTCAAAGTATTATTAACTGTTCTGAAGTATTGTTTCCAGGTAGACACTTAACAGTTTTTGAAGTTTTCACTAAAAGACAGCAAAACATGCAGAAACTTCTTATTTTTGACATGGAAATCGTGATGTGTTTTACAAAAACGCTCACCTGAGCAATCTAAAAATGTTGCCTATCATTATTAAAGGGTGTGTGTTAAATTTCATATTTGTACCTTTTAACCTTACTTTTCAGCATTAAATAAAATAATTTAATTTTAGAAAATGGATCAGAACACAAAGAAAATTCTGCGACAATAAAAATCTCTGTTACATACTTCTGTTGCATACCTCTGTTAAATACTGAAAAACTGTCCTGAATTCAATCTAAATACATGAAGGGACATTTATAGATTTATGTTCATCAAAAGAATTGTAAGAAATATTTTTTATTAAATTTTCTAGAATGATCAGGTGCCTTAAATAAATTTTTAATGACTTCATTTGTAATTTAATAAAATTTCTTTTTTATTCAAGTTCACTAAAGTTCAAAAACCAGTACATACAAGAAATGTCCATTGAAATTTCGGAAGCAAATCTTACGGCAGAAATATCTCATGAACAATATCTTGTGAGGATAAAATATTATTCTGTCAAAACATCATTGCTAAATTTTAAAATAA
Organism: Parasteatoda tepidariorum; assembly: GCF_043381705.1. Taxonomy (NCBI): domain Eukaryota; kingdom Metazoa; phylum Arthropoda; class Arachnida; order Araneae; family Theridiidae; genus Parasteatoda; species Parasteatoda tepidariorum. The sequence continues at coordinate 643,741 of NC_092214.1, forward strand.
GAACTTAAAATAATTGAGAAAAATATAGAAATACTAATGCAAATCGATTGGATTGTGAACATTCATACAATTAGATCTTCGAACAATTTAGAACAAACACAGCCACTTTTTAAATGAATTTTTGAATACTTAAAATCTGTAAAATATGAACTCACTAAAATATGAACACCCTCCATATCCTAAATACCAGATATATATTTTTAGACCAAGGCCCACCGGATTTTTATTTTTAGAACCCTCGTCAAAAATTATGTCAAAATAATATGAACAGAAAAAGGCACAGATTAATATTTAAGCGAGGGGGGGGGAATGTTAATGTATAGTGAGTCACGTGAGATTCAAAACAATTTAGATCATGCACAGCCACTTTTTAAATGAAATTTTGAATACTTAAAATCTGTAAAATATGAACTCACTAAAATATGAGCACCCTCCATATCCTAAACACCAGATATATATTTTTAGACGAAGGCCAACCAGATTTTTATTTTTAGAACCCTCGTCAAAAATTATGTCAAAATAATATGAACAAAATGAGGCACAAATTAATATTTAAGCGAGGGGGGGGGATGTTAATGTATCGTGAGTCACGTGAGATTCAAAACATCCGAGCAATTTAGGGAAGGGAGGTTCTGAATATTCATCAATAAAAATTCTTTTAAATCAATTTTTTTAAAATCTAGATTCATGACATTTAATCGTACTTAAAGCAATTAATTACATAAATATGTTCTGATTAATGCATTCAAATATCGAAAATAAATTTTCATTAAATGGATGAGTTCTCTTAATTTATGGTTGAAATCAAGGCTATATTCTATTAGTTCGTTATTCGATACGTTAGCTCTTTATGAAGAGCTCCGGTATGTGAAGATCAACTCTTGACATCATTTTAATCTAATTCGTTCAAAATGTAAGTAAAAAGATTTTAGAATGTGATTTTACTCTTTAAAGCTGAAGATTTTACTTTTTACTTTAGATTAAGATTTAGATTAAGATTTTACTTCTGATTTCATTTTTTTAGAACTCAATCACATTTTTAAAAAAATATATACTTTTTTTGTTACATAACAATTTATTTTCGAAAATTTTATTTATTTTTAGAACTTAATTAATCAAATTTTTGAAAATATTTTTTTTTTCTGTTACGTGATTATATTTTTTTCAAAGCTTCGTATTTTTAGAACTCTATCACATTTTGGAATATATATATATGTATATTGTTACATTATAATATTTTATCGAAATTTTTCGCTACCTTAAATTTTAAAATAAGACCAAAAGGTAAATTGATGAAATTTAAATACACTTGAAAGAAAAATGTGTTTTTATCATATATGCGTGATTATATATGTAATAAAAATGCGTATCGTCCTTTTAAAAGAACTGATCCTTTTTTCTCAATACATGCATTCAACGCAAATTCGTCTTTGGCAGGTTTGTTAATTTCTTAAATTTATGTAGCAAATTAGGAGTGTCAAACAAATTTACTTATTGTAAAGCAAGTAATGTAATCTAGTTAATCGAATATTTAGTCATTTAAAGATATTTTCTGAATTTCCCATTTTAAATTTGCCCTGCGCTCAAACTTTCGCTTCATGCTGTCACGCATACCGACACATACCAAAGTCACATACCGACAAAATTTTATGCAAACGAAATCCTGTGCGTATAATGAGGGGGGGGGGGCGAAACTCCTTAGTAGCCCCTTCCTGTAAAATGACAAGTATAGCTCGCCATTTGTTTTTCATTTCATACAGCACAATAACAACTAATACTCCTTCACTGTCACAAATTTCGGATCAAATTACGGTAAAATATACCAGCACTCAGGGTGTCAGTACTTTGTACAGTAAAATCCGTTTTTGCTTAAACTTGTTCCGGAACAAAAAAATCTGATAAACCGTAATTTTTACAGTAAAAATTATCGTAAAATCACTGAATTCCTCAAATTAAATAAATATTTTTTTAAAAATTACGGTATAGTATTTCAGGGAAAAAATAGATTTTACGGACGGGGCGCACAAAGTGCAGAAACTTTATACTGTAATTTGATCTGGAATTTTTTGTAGTGTTATGCGAATTAAGTTACCATGGGATATGATAATGAATTTCGTTAAAAATTTCTAGTGCACTGAATTCGGCAGAACTTTTTAATTGGTTATTTTTTATTTTTTTAAATAAAAATTAAATTATTAAGCCATGCTCTCAGAACAGATATCCGCGTAAGCTGCAATTTTGGTGGTTCCAGCAAGCGTACCTTGAATATTCAATATGCTAATTAATTTGTGTGGACCATTTTTAAAATTACGGAATTAAATACTCCGTTTTTGACGTGCCTATTTCGCTATAACTCTAGATCTATTTAAGCGAATTAAAAAATTTTTGCTCACAATTATAAAAGTTGATAATTCACTAAAATTTCATGCGGAATATGTTTTTCACGTGCGTTAGTACTTTTTCGTAATTTAATTTATAAATAGTCCAAAATATTTTGAATTGTAAGGTATACTAATTTTGATATCCTTTAAAAACTAGGAAATTGCGAATGCCAATATACAATATTTTTACGTAATCGGTCAGTAAATTCTTGATAGATGAAAATATTAAAAAAAAATTATAACATAAAAAAATTCTTTTTTCGAAAATTTTAATCTTTTTTATAACTTAAAAAATATTTGTTTCAGAATATTTGATACAACTTTTATAAAGTTTAATTATTCAGAAATTAATTGACCAAGTTTGTTTAATTTTTTTAACTTTGGTATTCTAAATTTCAAAGCGATTTAAAATTATAATAAAGGGGTCTCCTATTTTTAACCGTTTTTCTGCCTTAACCAAATTTTCTTTTGCGTTGAGAGTTAAGAATCTGAATACGCTGAAAAATATTGTGTTTATTCAGAGAAATTACGTCTTTTGATTGAATTTCCAAACTTAAAATACTGTCTGCATAAATTAATTAGCATATAAGGTTATGGTATTAATATACTATCAATAGGATAGAAAAGATTTGATCCATTAGACGACTAAAAACACTAACATTTTAAATCCATTACACTTATTTTTATTGTAAAATTAATTTTTTAACAAATAAATATTTTGCTCAAGCAAATTATTTTATGAAAAATCGCATAATTAAACAAATTAAATAAAGAAGTTTTTGGACATTTAAATAAGTTTTCTTTACATTAAAAAAGTACTCTATTAGAAATAATAATTTTTTTTATCACAGTGTTGTTTCCTTTTAAATTTACATGAAAATTTATATTTTTATATTTTCAACATTTCTTAAAAATTTGTTCTTTCTTAGCCCCCTCTAGTGATTTCCTTCCTCTTTTAAAGGGTATCCAATCCAAGATTTTAATCCTGGTATCATCACACCTTTTCACCCATCTGACTGTAGTTGTTTATTAGTTTTGAACATCGGTTAATAGAAAGATAACTTTTTTCCCATGCTTAGTTTACTATTTTTCAAAATATCAAATCGTATTTCCGAGAACGAAAGTCTATACAAGTATCAGAAGCTCGGAAGTTATTGATGAAAGATAGATTATACGTTGTTTAATTTTCTTTTGAAAGAAAAGATTAAGAAGTGACTAAGTTTGAAGTGTCAGCATGATAATTGTTTATTCTTATTCCTGTTCTCTATCAATTAAACTTGCCAAATTTTTTTCATCGTCTGCTTTGTTTTTATGTACAATTTTCATCAGCGGCGATGATGGCCTTTATTTGAATGAAAGACTATCATATCCGTCTGATATGATGCGTCAGATAAGAGTTTGACTTGATATTTCTCGCAAAAGCGGTGATTTCTTATCCTTAAATAAAATTTATTTCAAAACTACTTAAAAAGTGATAATATAATATTTTTCTCTTTTTGTTTTAGTTTCAATGATAACACTGATAAGATAACCGAGTTTAATAAATAAACCAGTCTCTCAGAGCTTCCGATTTAAACGTTTCATTTCCTCATACGAATTTAGATCCTTCCTTCTATTTTTCTTCTTTGAAATGAATTTTTTTCACTAAAATACAACAAGAAATGAAGAGTTCTAATTCTTCTTTACCAAAACTACTTTTGAATGAGAGAGAAACATTATTATTTTTATTTACTTTTCTCTTCTATACCCAAAATAGCGAGTATTTTTAATTTTATTTTTTTATTAAATTTAATTAATTCTTCATTCTCTTTTTTTTCGATTAATTTATTTTCTCAAAGAGTAACTAACCCCGTTTTTAATTTGAACAATTTTTCTACTTTGTTTTATAAATAACTAGTTGCATTCAATGCAATTAGTTTATGCTGGTCTTAGTAATAGTTTTTTTTTTATTTCCAATGAGCTGCACAATCGGTTTTGCCGATGCGTTCTCCAGAGGTGGGTCCACTCTTTCAGGACCACCACAATAGGTGAGATACCGTTGGCCATGTTAATTTGGACGTCTAGTTTCTGCCACAGTAGATGGCAGCACCGAGACGGTATTTGGATGCTAAAGTGCACTAGTAATTTAATTTTGCCTAATTTTTTTTAATTTCCAATGAGCTGCACAATCGGTCTTGCCGATGCGTTCTCCAGATTTGGGTCCACTCTTTCAGGACCACCACAATGGGTGAGATACCGTTGGTCATGTTAATTTCGACGTCTAGTTTCTGCCACACTAGATGGCAGCACCGAGACTCTATTTGGATGCTAAAGTGCACTAGGAATTTAATTTTGCCGGAAATGCTAAGAGCCAATAAAACACTCCAGGGATCTTTTACATGCCGCATAATCATACGACATGACCGCTGAGGATTTTCTGAAAATCCGGTGCCTGGGCCGGGGATCGAACCCGCAGGCTTGGGCTCAGAAGGCTGACGACAAACCAACTAGATAATAGATCTTAGTAAAAGTTTAGCACAAAGTTATTATTTAGCACAAAGTACGAGTATAAGACACAAATTAAAATTAAAAAAGCCGGCAACCATTTTAGTACTATATACCTTCAATAGTGCCGAATCATTCATTGTATGTCTGTGTACTAATGATTAGTAGGTACTATATACCTTCATCAGTACCGAATCATTCATTGTATCTCTGTGTACTAATGATTAGTAGGTACTATATACCTTCATCAGTGCCGAATCATTCATTGTATGTCTGTGTACTAATGATGGTTACAGAATATAACCCTGAACAACTTTTGTACGCCCGATCGGATTTTCACGAAATGAGTGCCCTTCTTAATGGTCCAAAGGGGGTGACCTAAAGCATTAATAAATTTTCGTAACTATTAACTAAGTTACGAAATCAGATACAAAAACGACTTTCTTTGAAAGAAGACGACTTTTTTCGGCGGCTATTAAAATTTTAGACAGTCAAAACATGGCTGGTAACCGCAGTCTGAAATCTTGACAATGGTCGATGGTTGGTTTACTAAAAGGTTAATTCTGCTTTTTAAGTATTTCACTATATTTCGGGAACTCACTATATAAGAGAATCCAAAAATTTTTGCACAAAATTATGAAAATGCAATTTCAACATCAAATGAATGCAAATACAACATCAAAATGCAATTTCATGTAAGAACAATTTCTAATAATTATTAACTCTTTTTATTATTTTAAAAAATAATTTTAATTATTAATTATTTTTAAAAATAATTATTCAATAATTATAATTTATAATTAATTAATTTTTGAATAATTAAGTATATGAATTTTTATATCATTTCAAACTATGTGGTTAGAAATGGCAAAAACCGAATTTAAAACGAAATAGGTCGAATGATTCTGGAGGTATAACACTTCAAAAAAACCTTATTTTTGAATTTTCATTTCTCCAAAATTGTTCTACTGATTTCTTTTAAATTTCAGATTTTTGACATTTCAATTTATCTAGTTCAAAATAGTGTAAAAATTTGCAATCTTCACAATTCAAAACTTTTTTGATTCGCTCAAAAAATTCTTTAGAGATATGGCGAAATAGGTAAAATTGATATAGGCAAGTTTGATATTCTAAATTTATCGAAGAAAAAATATGTTTATTCAGAGAAAAAACGTTTTTGAAAGATTCCCTATTTTAATTAGTTATTAGCACTAATTATTTAGCATGCTTGATGTTGCCCTTTATAACCCTTAAGATTGGATTTTGTAATAGCATGACAAACCAATCGATAAAACTAAAATTTTTAGAGTGATATCTTTCTTTTTTTAGGCCTCTGAACTTATTTGAAATACAAAATTGGCTATCTAACTTTTTACCTTTTCATATTTGTAACAGATTCAGAACTTTCTGCACAATTAATATATATTTCTGGAATCCTTGTGAACACAAAAATCGAAGCACGAGGAAGAAAATATTATCAAACCTTGACGAATTGTGAACGAGGAAAGCTGGATTTAAGAAATTTATAACCTCTTTGATTTTTGAGTGAAATTGAGGCACGGTGAAAGTAGTTTTCAGAAACATCTTCAAATTGCGTCCTGCAGTCAAACTGATTCTGAAATTTTTAAACTCCTCTTCCTTAATAGTGATTCGTCAGATTTGTGTATGATTTTTCATCTTTACTTAAATATTAATTAGAGCCTCCTGATGTTCATACTCTTTTTACTTTATTTTTCATAATGATTCTAAAAATATATATTAAGGGTGGTAATTGCAAACTACCCAGCATGCTATAACTTCATTGTTTTTTTCAACAAAGAGAAAACCCTCAAGTTAGCATTAAATGATATTTTAATGGTTCTCTCTTAGCGCCAAAAAATTGCAAGGTACGATGGCGCTAGACATTGAAGAAGAATTCAACTCAAGACTAGAAACAATCAAGTGTGTTGTGGTAGGAGATACAGCTGTTGGAAAAACACGTTTGATCTGTGCAAGAACTTGCAATGCAGTACTCAATCTTCCTCAAATGCTTACTACTCATGTACCTACAGTTTGGGCCATAGATCAGTATAGAATTCATAAAGAGGTAATACATGAAGAGGTAATTCATAATAAATAATTTCAGCGCTTCTTAAAGATTTGTACATATCATTCGAACTATAGTAAGGTACAGTTTTAAAACAAATCAATAAAACTATGATATTCCTATGGATATGTAACCCTATATAGCTATGCACAGGTGGCGTTTTCAATTAACATTTGTATTACTTTCTTAATTTTAGCTTAAAAAATTGATCATTTTCTTGTTAATGTACATTGTTACAATATGACTTGTTCTATTTATTTCCATTTATAAATTCATTTAACTTAGGCTAAAAACTCAAAAAACTGACGATAATATTCAAAACATGGAAACCTTTAGACTTTATGTTGTAATATTAATTTCTGACCAATTCTGAATTTGCGACTAGCAATGTTCAATTCCGCAGAATCGTTATTTTGAACCCAACCCACGGCAAGGGAATTCCTGGATCAAGCATTGGGACAAATAAGCCTTCGTAGAGGACTTTTTTGATTTAAATAACCCACATTTGCGTTACATGGAGAAGAATTTAAACAAACAAACACGAAAACCATCCACGATTAGCCCGATGGCAAGGGGATTCTAATCTATGATCTATCTATTCCTGAGGATATTTTGCGTCGAATGCGTAACAATCGGTTCGAATTCGAAACAAACAGCCACCGATGGAATTCTGAACCACCTCATTGGATGGCGATCGCTCTATCCCCTGAGCCACCGGGACTCTTCTCTTAGAGTTGGTGAAATTCAAAAAAATCATTTAAGTGATAAAAGTACGTGCAAATTTCAATACAATCTCATATCTTGAATATAAAGATTCATTATCGCCTCACAAGCGGATGGATACTCCGGAAGTGACGATTTTGGAATCTTGTTATTGTTTGCATTCAGTATACCATCCATAGGTACAGCTTTGAATAAAACAATGCAACTTTCATAATCTGAAAGTAATGATTGAAGACACGTTTCTGACATTTATCGCAGTGGATCGTTTTATGGAACATTTTCATTGACTTACGTATATTTCTAACATGTTTATGCAAACTTTGAATGACATTGCCTGGAATGGATATTTTCCACACTCTCGGGCTCGAAAATTTTACTCTTCATTCTTTTGATCACGGGAAGCCTTTGAAGCTCTTTTGGCCAAAAGTAAATAAATAAAGGGAATTTTAGTACCTTAAATTCGAAGCTAAAATTAACTCGAAGATGCGAACTTAAACTAACTATATCATCTTGTTGTGAAGAATTATTTGAACTTTAAAACGGATAAATAGCTTAAATATATAAAGAATTTCCACTTCATTTTTTTTAAAGATTGCTAATTCGACGAGTTTTATTCATAGTTACGTATAAAATAAATAAGACTTCATAAGTTCTAGATGAGTAGGATTTTAACTGAACTATGTCATGCATATAAGACGTGATTTGCGTTTTAACTTGACCAACATTAAGGCAACAATAAACGGGAAAAACTAAGAAGGAAGCTATTAATAGTTCTAAAGGTAACCTCTAATTGGAACATAAAATAATTAATGTTTAAGGAAATTGTAACACTTCGAAAATAGAAAACTTAGTTTAAAAAGAAGGGAAAAAAGAATTTGTCCTAAACTAAGGCTAATATTTGCCATATTTTAATGAATATTTTGAGCTACTATTTCCAAAATTCAAAAGCAATTTTCCTGAAACAACAAATGGGTTTTCTTGCTGCAACAAATAGGTTTTCCCCATGCTGTTTATAGAAAAAAGCAGAAAAATTTTCTTTTCCTTTTTAAACATTTAAAAACTAATAACCGGTATAAAACATTTAATATTGATACTTAGCAAACTTCAGTATATAAATCAACCTACAGTATACTACCAAATAGTATGTAAATCCTTAACTGGTTTGTTGCTTCTAGGGGCGCAGATGTTATAGCGGTACTAAGCAATAAAACAAATTCAACTTTTTTTTTACCACTTCAGTTTTCCAAACTTCACACTTAGCTGTGTCACACATTCTTATTACGTTATTTTTGAATAATAAGCATTTCTTAGAAAATAACACTGAATTTTCGGAAATAATTTAATAAATATATATTTTTGGCATCGCATAATTTGCTCAATAAATAAATCACGCCATTGTCAGAAAATGTCGATTTCTTTGCAGATTTCGTCACGTCTTTCATTATAGCTCGTGTAAATTAAGAATAAAAATGTTGTTTGTATATTGATGTTTAAATATGTATTGAACAGTTTTTCGTATACAACTTCCTTTTTCTCCCTTTTAAAACATATTTGTGCATTCCAAACCTAAATTATGCCCATTTTCAATCTTAAAATGTGGAGCAATATGACGATAAGCCACACTTTTTAAAAAGTCACCATTTTCACATCCAGCTGTTCCTTAGTATTTCTTCAAGATATGTATTTTGGAATTCTCACTTCTTTACAACAACATTACACAGAAACATCTCCTTACCTTATGGAAATCAGGGTGCTTTTTAAAGCCAAACATGCTTTTATCAATAATACGGCGTACCATTATATTGTCCTAAGTCAGCGGGATCGAACATATAACCCGCAAATCAGATATTGACCCACGAAAAACCACAGTGCTGACGTAAAATATCCTCAGTAGTAGACGGATCATTGGTTAGAGTCCCCTTGCAATCAGGCTAACCATAGGAGGTTTTCGTGATTTTCCTCTTCATGTAACGCAAATGCTGGTAAGTCCTCCACGAAGGCAAATTTCTCCCAATACTTGATCCAGGAGTTTCATTGTCTGTCTTGTGTTGTTTCTGGATTGGGTTCAAAATTACATGGCTGCGGAGTTGAGCATTAGTAGTCGTAAACCCAAAATTTATTCGGCTGTTCAACGACTGTTATGAAATGTAATCATTAAAAAAAGCGAACAGACAATTCAAAATATTAAAAAATTAAAATATAAGTATTTAATTCAAATTTCTATATGAAAATTGGACAGCTGATTTTCTGTCAAGTATACAAGCAAGCACCTGTGCATGAATTTATGACAATTGGTCATAAACTTAGAAGAAGTGCTCATTTTCGATAGTCATATTATTTAGTCAAAACATGATGTGACTTGACCAACTACTCGATAATCATANTCTGTCAAGTATACAAGCAAGCACCTGTGCATGAATTTATGACAATTGGTCATAAACTTAGAAGTAGCGCTCATTTTCGATAATCATATTATTTAGTCAAAACATGATGTGACTTGATCAACTACTCGATAATCATAAATATAAAGGAAAGGACAAATTTGATTGTACCTATCAAATTTCGCATATTTAATTTATATGTAGTACATATATAATTGTAAATAAATTATTTCAAATTTAATAGTTTGAGAAAAGTTAAAGAAACGAAGTAATCCTTTTTAAAGAAGTTCAAAAGTGAAAACAAAGAAAGAAACGATCAACTACCTAGTTTTCTGTTAATAAATTTCCGATGTTTCCTAATTATGTTGTTGTTCATTTACGTCGCACTAGGGTTGTTCATTTACGTGCACAATGGGCTATTGGCGACTGTCTGGGAAACATCCCTGAGGATGATCCGAAGACATGCCATCACAATTTTGATCCCCTGCAGAGGGGATGGCACCTCCGCTTCGGTAGCCCGACGACCTGCACGCGAAGTCGAGAACTTTACGGTAGAACAGTTTAACGAGGATCGATACCGCACATTCTCGGTCCCTACGCACACTAATCCAAGTGGTCACCCACCCGCACACTGACCGCAGCCAGTGATGCTTGACTTCGGTGATCAGGCTGGGAACCGAGTCCTATTGATCAGACCACTGCGGGACTTCCTAATTATGAGTACACTTTTAACAACTCTCCTTTGCTAATGGAACCCCTGAGTTTGTAACCCATGGTCGACTATTTAAGGCTGTTTTTCGAAGGCTCAGTCGTAATTTGTTGTTGTTGTTAATTTACGTCGCACTAGAGCTGCACAATGGGCTATTTGCGACTGTCTGGGAAACATCCCTGAGGATGATCCGAAGACATGCCATCACAATTTTTATCCCCAGAGGGGATGGCACCTCCGCTTCGGTAGCCCGATGACCTGCGCGCGAAGTCGAGCACTTTACGGTAGCACAGTTTAACGAGGACACCCTCGGTCCCTACGCAGACTGATACAAGTGGTCCCCGTCGTAATTTGAAATGATGCTTTTTACGAATAATATGCTATTTTTACAGCTGCTTTGAGTTTGTAGCAGTTACTCATGATAGCCAGCGCTGTCTACGGTTATTTTTAAAATGGCGCAAACATCAATATGGAGAAACGCCACAGTTTTGCGAAAATGAAAAGCGTTTGTGGTCTGATTTTTTAATATTTAAAAGCTTACTCCAATGCAGCATTACCTGGGCTCATAAAAATTTGAAAAAACTGAGAATAGGGCAGTGTTTTTGATAATTTTCATCTAAGTGAAAAATGTGCCAAATTAGCGATTTTCAAAAATGTGTAATAACTTTTAAAATATTTAAGTTATTCGCCCGTTCTAAAGCCCAGACAATTCCTCACAGCAAGATTATATATATAGTTCGAAATCATCGCATTGCTTCAAGTGTACTTATACTATGGCTATTTTATTTTGTTTGGCGACTGAGCTTCGAAAAACAGTGTTAAAATTATAATCAACAGAACTTGACCCCCTTCGACATAGCAGCCTAAGGCCTTCATGTTTTCTTTAATCGCATCAGCAACACAGTAAATATTAAAATTAGAAAATACGATTATTATTATTTAATACAATGTTTTCCAAGCATTTTCCTAATTTACCTAAATATACACGCAACGCTTCAGCTTCGCTGGTTGAGTGTTTTATCTACTTTTGAGTCTCTGGAAAGTTTATTTGCGTTAACACAGAATGTTTTTAGGTTCTTAAAAGATCTTGGATGAGTGTGGACGGAGTCAATGTTTCACTGCGTTTATGGGACACATTTGGAGATCATGAAAAAGACCGGAAATTTGCTTATGGAAGGTAACTAAAATTATTTCTTAAAGATGTTTTTTCGAAACTCTGGCACCTAGCAAAAACAAAACATAGCAAATGCCTTCAGTTCGAAGCAAAGCTATATTCTGTCCTAAGTTATCTGGGCTTTAGAATGGCAAAACGTTTCCTATACTGTACATCACGTGCTGTTTCCTATACTGTATGTCTTAAATAATTGTCAATATTCAAATTTGGGAATATAAAGGAATATACTTAAAGGAATATATTTGGGAATATACTTACGAGAATTTCTGAATTAATATTTTAACCTTTTAGATATCCAAAATATCTTCCAATTCCTGACATACAATTGGGGAGACGAAAACCTAAAAATTTAAAAAAAAAAATGCTGAAAGAATAGAGGCTACAGCTAGCAGACACGCCGGAATCAGAGTAACTTTTGCTTCGCCACAGTTAATCAAAAATGTCTATATCAGAAAATCAATGAAACCAATTAAATGGTTTAAATGCCAACGCAATTAGATTAAATATTACTGAGAAAACTAAGTTGACTTTAACAAGGAAGTTTACATTTCTATGGGAAAACTAATTTGATAAAGTTAAGCTGTAGAAATTTGAAGTAAGTGTGATGCGGCAATATCACATTTTATGGGTCCATATAATGCAGGAGTAACTTTTCAAATATTAAAATACCAGATCACAAGATCACAAACGCTTTTCATTTCAAAAAAAATAAATAATAATAATAATATTTTTCTTATTGACAAGTTGTATTATTTTCATTGCTAGCATAGAGAAGGCTGGCTTAAGATCAGCAAAACTAAATCTATCTGTCATAAATAACTGCTACAAACTCACAACAGTTATAAAAACAGTATGTTATCCTCTAACGAGTATAACGAGAGACCATTCAAGAAACAGCTTTAAGAGCAGTGATTACGTTACACAATATGCCTTCATTGAATTTTTAAAAAAATTCTGTTTGAAATTTAGGGCTGATATTGTTCTGCTATGCTTTTCCATATCCAGTCCCCAATCTTTCAAGCATTGTAAAACAAAATGGTTTCCAGAGATTCGCCAATACTGTCCTCAAGTGCCAATTGTAGTGGTGGGATGCAAGAGTGATCTGAGACACATGTACAAAGATGATGGATTTGTTACACTTTGCCATGAGAAAAATCATCAGTTTGCGAAGTAAGAATTTAAAATGTATCTGTATATATATGTATGTTAACCCAAGACTGAATTCTTAGACAAAATTTTAAACACCATTTTTTTATTTATTTTTAATTTTCATTCAATATAGTTTCTAAGGATGCATATCTACATTTTATACATTTGGTGCGTGGCCAAGGCCGGATTAACCATTAAGCATACTAAGCACGTGCGTAGGGCAGAGGTAAAGGGGGCACCACGAAGCAAACATGAAAAAAATATCTTTCTACTAAGAATATTTTTTTACACATTTTAATTCGATTTTTAAGTTCTTACATGGTTTTAACTAATTTGATATTGTGTTATAATTATTTCAATCACGCGGACACGAAAAAGAAAGTTCTGTATTTACAGTATCCCATCACCAAATGACCAATGTTTTTTTCCTAACAGACCTCCTATATAGTCAGTGAATCACCTGAAATACAAAACTACGGCAAGTGACGCATTTTCCATTGTATTTTTCTCCCTGAATAGAATGAAATCAATGTCGAAACTATCATACTAATAGTTTAGAAGTTATAAGCGTTTTAAGTATAAAATTGTACTATAAGTATTTACGAATCTCACCTAAACACATTGCCTTATTATTGCCTAGTCGGCATGGGCCTAGGTCCCAAAATTTCTAAGGGGTCACGAAAATTAGTAAAATGTAATCAACATTACTATTTCTTTTAAATACTATAAGAAACATTTTTTCTAAAAAAAAGAAAAAAAAAATAGATTTTCTTTATTTTAAATTTTTTTTATATCGTGATATGACGAAACTCACGTAAAAATTGCGCAAATCAGATTCGAAAGTAAGATGGGCTAGCTTTGTGTTCGTTTAACTAATGAATAATTGCAGCTTAGTGACGCAGCAAAAGTTCTTGTTAGTGGCCACAAAATGTTTTATAGTAATTTTATTTAAAATTGTATGTAATAAGTTGAATCAGATATTACTATAGAATAGGATTTTGAAATTCTCGAAATTGCTGAAAAAAATGTTTTTTTTTTAAAAAAAAGTTTTTTTTTAAAGAAATTCATTGTATTGAAAACTTTTAAATGTATGAATATTTTGAGTAACTTTTTCATGAAATATGAATTTTAATTTTTTAAAATGTGTTACATCTGAATAAACTATTATTTAAATGAGTTTTTAATTATCTATGAGCATTATCTATATTTTGGCTCTTTTGGATATTTTTTACGTGTTGAAAAGTATTTAATAAAAATTATAATTAACAGCCTTAATATCTTAGAATACGTGCTGAACTTGTATTTATATCTAATGAAAGGTGAGCTAGCTTTGTGTTGGTTTAAATACTAAATAAAAAATAAATACAGCTTACAATAAAAATAATTCAGCGAATCAGTGACTTTTAGCAAAAATCCCTAAAATCAATTGCTTGTGGTCACCAAACTATTTTTATTTTGACATAACATATTTTGTATTAATACATAGATGCGTTAACTTTCTCTTGAAAAAAAATCTTCAATTGTCTGCTTTTAAAATTTTTTAGAATGTTTCTCTTGAATCATGGACTTTAATAGATTCTTTTTTAATTGCTTGGACTACTCTTCAGCAATTTAATTTCAAACATTCTGTAAAGAGCCCAAAAAATCTGGAGGGCCTGAATTTGCCTTGATCGGTCCCTGCCTAAACAAGTGAAGCAATTTTTCTGTACAATTTCTTATGATGGATTGAATGAGACACGTCAATGGACAAAACACTGTCTCACCTTTATTTAACGAAGCCGCTAAATCCGATAACAAGTTCGTTGTATGGAAAATTCGTTAAATAGAAAATAAACTTTTAAAATACTTAAACACAAAACAGGTTTTAATTTCATCAACACTAGACATAATTAAAATAGTGATTGATACACCTCTATCTTGTAAACTAGTGTATATATTTGTTTTATAAATCTTAAACATAAAAGAAATCTGCATGGAAAGCAAGAATAGAGCAAAACATTATACAGTGTTACACTATCAAGATACATACATTTTCGACTTAAAAAAAGCTAAATTTATGTGTAAAATTATAGCTGCATTTAATTTAAAATTAATTTTAAACATACAATACCACATGCGTTCTTAAATTTAATTGCTACTCATGAATCCGCTAATTTTGTCTGAGTTTTTCTTTCGAAATGCAAACAAAAAGGGAAAAGGATTATAGTGCGTTCTCTAAAAGTTAAGTGGATTTGAATTATTAATATCCTCCATAAAATGCGTTAACAAGTTTGAAATGTTCAGAAATATTTTGGGAAATAGGGAAAGTGGATCTCAAAGAAAAGTTCGTTAAATAAGAAATTCACTTCACTATTTAGAAGTTATTTTACGTAAAAACTTCCAATGTTCCTTGAGAAAAAATTTGCAAAATGGAAGAATGGGAAAAAAAATCGGAAAATGAAATAGAAGTGCGACTGTAGTTCAAAAAGTACAGGAGTTTTATGTATTCAAGTACTACTTCCGACGCATACTGATACTTTATATTGTTGTCAAGGAACTACCTTTATCGGGCAAAATATATTTTCCGACGAGTCTTAGTCTCGTGATAGATCTCTTTAAGTTCAGCGAATACCACCGGACAAATAAACCTGTAAATGAAAGAGTTTTTGACTAACAAGTACCCAAATTTACTCTAATTCTTTACGTTCTGAAATTTTAAAGTTCCAGAATGTTACCCAAATGATTCCCAATAATATAGTTTATAATCCGATATCAAATTTTAATTTTTCTTCAGTTAGTAATTCATGTAACTTTGTTTAACTATGAATTAACACACTTTCTTTCAAATGAATAAATTTTCTTTGATTATTTCTTAAATCAGAAATTTTATCTCACTTACGCTTTAAATAT
>NC_092214.1:660216-679516 GCF_043381705.1 Parasteatoda tepidariorum
TATACATTCCTTTAAAACAAAGTCCATAATAAGTTGATTTCAGTAACAACATGAACAATACCTAGTGCATAACTTCATTTAAAATACTTCTAATATACTAGTATGCAACTTCTTTTGAGAGATGAGAGAATTGGCGAGTTTCTAGTCTTCAAGAATTGTAGCAGGATTCGTAGGTATTAAAATACGCCAATGCCAATCTCATTGTTGTAACCCCTAAGCTTTCTCGAAGTTCTTCCTCCCTCTCTGTGCCTGAACATCATTAACAACAGGTGTGTTCTTAGGGGTGGGGGACTATCTTGAGTAGTACAATGGGTTATCTTTTGGGTCAGAGCGGTCAGAGAGGGCATCCCCCTTTTTGAACTACAGTCGCACTTCTATTCCATTTTCCGATTTTTTTCCCATTCTTCCAATTTGCAATTTTTTTTTCAAGGAACATAGGAAATTTTTACGTAAAATAACTTCTAAATAGTGAAGTGAATTTTTTATTTAACGAACTTTTCTTTGAGATCCACTTTCCCTATTTCCCAAAATATTTCTGAACATTTCAAACTTGTTAACACATTTTATGGGGGATATTAATAATTCAAATCCACTTAACTTTTAGAGAACGCACTATTATCCTTTTCCCTTTTTGTTTGCATCTCGAAAGAAAAACTCAGACAAAATTAGCGGATTCATGAGTAGCAATTAAATTTAAGAAAGCATGTGGTATTGTATGTTTAAAATTAATTTTAAATTAAATGCAGCTATAATTTTACGCATAAATTTAGCTTTTTTTAAGTCGAAAATGTATGTATCTTGATAGTGTAACACTGTATAATGTTTTGCTCTATTCTTGCTTTCCATGCAGATTTCTTTTATGTTTAAGATTTATAAAACAAATACGTAGTAGATACTAGTTTACAAGATAGAGGTGTATCAATTACTATTTTAATGATGTCTAGTGTTGATGAAATTAAAACCTGTTTTGTGCTTAAGTATTTTAAAAGTTGATTTTCTATTTGACGAATTTTCCATACAAAGAACTTGTTATCGGATTTAGCGACTTCGTTAAGTAAAGGCGAGACAGTGTTTTGTCCATTGACGTGCGTAGTCTCATTCAATCCATCATAAGAAATTGTACAGAAAAATTGCCTCACTTGTTTAGGCAGGGACCGATCAAGGCAAATTCAGGCCCAAGGCCCTCCATGTGCATGATTCAAGAGAAACATTCTAAAAAATTTTAAAAGCAGACAATTGAAGATTTTTTTTGAAGAGAAAGTTAACGCATCTATATATTAATACAAAATATGTTATGTCAAAATAAAAATAGTTAGGTGACCACAAGCAATTGATTTTAGGGATTTTTGCTAAAAGTCACTGATTCGCTGAATTATTTTTATTGTAAGCTGTATTTATTTTTTATTTAGTATTTAAACCAACACAAAGCTAGCTCACCTTTCATTAAATATAAAAACAAGTTCAGCACGTATTCTAAGATATTAAGGCTGTTAATTATAATTTTTATTAAATACTTTTCAACACATAAAAAATATCCAAAAGAGTCAAAATATAGATAATGCTCATAGATAATTAAAAACTCATTTAAATAATAGCTTATTCAGATGTAACACATTTTAAAAAATTAAAATTCATATTTAATGAAAAAGTTACTCAAAATATTCATACATTTTAAAGTATTCAATACAATGGATTTCTTTAAAAAAAAACATTTTTTCAGCATTTCGAGAATTTCAAAATCCTATTCTATAGTAATATCTGATTCAACTTATAAGATAAAATTTTAAATAAAACTACTTAAAAACATTTGGTGGTTACTAACAAGAACTTTTGCTGCGTCACTAAGCTGCAATTATTCATTAGTTAAACGAACACAAAGCTAGCCCATCTTACTTTCGAATCTGATTTGTGCAATTTTTACGTGAGTTTCATCATATCACGATATAAAGGAAATTTGAAATAAAGAAAATCTATTTTTTTTTTTTAGAAAAAATGTTTCTTATAGTATTTAAAAGAAATAGTAATGTTGATTACATTTTACTAATTTTCGTGACCCCTTAGAAATTTTGGGACCTAGGCCCATGCCCACTAGGCAATAATAAGGCAATGTGTCAGATTCGTAAATACTTATAGCACAATTTTGTACTTCAAACGCTTATAACTTCTAAACTATTAGTATGATAGTTTCGACATTGATTTCATTCTTTTCAGGGAGAAAAATACAATGGAAAATGTGTCACTTGCCGTAGTTTTGTATTTCAGGTCTCGGCTATTCACTGACTATATAGGAGGTCTGTTAGGAAAAAAACATTGGTCATTTGGTGATGGGATACTGTAAATACAGAACTTTCTTTTTCGTGTCCGCGTGATTGAAATAGTAATTATAACGCAATATCAAATTAGTTAAAACCATGTAAGAACTTAAAAATCGAATTAAAATGTGTAAAAAAATATTCCTAGTAGAAAGATATTTTTTTCATGTTTGCTTCGTGGTGCCCCCTTTACCTCTGGTGCCCTACGCACGTGCTTAGTATGCTTAATGGTTAATCCGGCCTTGATAGAGACCACAGCGGCCCCCCTAATTTTTGAAAATTTCCTTCGGTAGGGTGGTTCGGCTCATACAGGCCTACTTTCGGTTGGAGTTTGAAAGTAATACTCTAATAATAAAGGCAGTTAGTCGGTTTTCAACCTTTTTCCCGTCATTTTATTTTTCTTTTTATTTTGTATTCCATTATGCGTTCTTTCACAAAGAAAGAGAATTGATTTTTCACATAGAACACCTTTTTAAGCTAAACTAACGTGAAAGTATTGAAAAACAAGTTAAAAAAAAATAATAATATAAATAATCTAATTTTCAGCGATTTTTCCAGTTTTTAAGAATTATTTGAAATTTCAACAAATAAAAAAAATTGAACGCTTATACGGGTATCGTGCTACTACATAGCTTTAATTACCCTCTCCCAGATTGCTAAAAAAAAGACTTAAAGAGCCACTGCGGCCACCACCCTCATTTATTTATAAAAGTTTCCTTCGGTAGGGTGGCTCGGCTCATAGATGCCTACTTTCATTCCGAGTTTGAAAATTATAGCTAAATATTGAAAAGGAGCTAGTCGGTGTTGAAATTTCAACCTTTTCCCCGCCATTTTATTTTATTTTATTTTTTTATTCCATTATGCGTTCGTCTACAATGAAAGATAATTTATTTTAGACATGGAACACCTTTCCTACGTAGAACTGCAGTGAAAATATCGTAAAACGAGTTTAAAAAAATGATATAATTTAAACAAACTTATTTTCCGGGTATTTTCCAGTTTTTAAGCATTAATTGAATTTTCCCGAACAAAAAAAAGTATTTTTTACACATAGGATCCTATAATACATCGAGAAACACATTAAATATATAATATAATGTAAAATAAACAAAAGAAAATAAATTTAAAAATTGACCACAGCCGAGGATCGAACCCGCCCCCCCCTCGCTCCTATCGTAAATCACTAGCTCATGGTCTTAGCCGTTTAATCACGCTTATACGGAGTTCGTGCTACTTCATAGCTTTAATTACCCTCTCCCGGCTAGCTAAACAAAAGACGTAAGGGGTCATAGCGACCTCCCTAATCTATCTATAAAGATCTACTTTAGTAAGGAGGTTCGGTTCATAAAGGCCTACTTCCAGTCCGAGTTTGAGAATTATAGCTTAATATTCAAGGGAGTTAAGCGGTCTTGAAATTTGAGCCCTTTTCCCGCCATTTCATTTAATTTTATTTTTTTTATTCCATTATGCGTTTGTCTACAATGAAAGATAATTTATTTTAGACATGGAACACCTTTCCTATGTAGAACTGTCGTGGTGATTGAGGAATTTATTATCTAGATCATCTAGATAATAAATTCCTCAATCACGAAACACCCCCCATGAAAAAACTATACCCACGTGCTTGCTGTATCTCAAAACGAAAATTTTTTTTTTCATTGCATTGCAGTTATGAATGATGGATTGCAAAAAGCTCTAGTTATATCTTTATTGTTTTCAAGTTTTACTCTACAGCATGTTAACTTTCGTCGTAAAATACCTTTACTTCAAAAAGGGCAATAACTTACTTCATATTTTAGCTGCATCTCAAATTGAAACAAAAACTATCAACTTTATTTCGTCGGCAGTTATGATGATGGGTTGCAAAAAGTCTCCAATTATATTATAGGCAACAAATTACCTCACATTTTAGCTACGTATTAAATCGAAACAGAAACTACTAATGCGATTGGTTGTTACGTATGATGCATGACAAAACCTCCAATCGTATTTCTGCTGATTTTATTTATTTTTTTACACTCTTACACGATGCCATTGGTCAATCCGAAGAAGAAAGTGGGAACAGTTACCCAATCAACAGTATCGTTTTACGGAGTGCCGAGTGCAAATTTGACTACTCACTTTATCGTCCCATAGATGTCGCTAACAGCTCTTACAAAGACCACATAAGTTTAGTGTTCTGAATCATTCAAACAGACAACTTACCTGCCTTAGAAGAATGCCAAGCAACTTTCAATCACTGAGCTCTTCAATTATAACTGCCTGANATTGGATGATTCGTTGACACTATCCAAGTTCTTGAATGTCGCTGATTCGTTGAAAGAAAAACTTGCGCATGCGCATTGTTAATATTCAACATTATAAAATAATACTTACATAAGTTTAAAATTACTAAATAAATTCAAATAAAATCATAATAACACAAATAAACCTCAACAGATCAATTTATTTGAACTAAAATATATGAAAACCCACAACAAAATGACATAATTTGCTGCCAGCTTGTTGACGTCACAAAACCTAAGACGCTGATTGGTTAAGGGAGAAAAAACTTGGATGGAAAGTAGAACATGCTCTACTATCGTCCAAGAAGTTGGACCAAGTTCTTGGATGTTTGTTTACACGATCCAAGCTCAAAGCAAAACAAGTTTCCATCAATATCAATCAATCTCTGTCCAAGAAATTGGATCGTCTAAACAGGCCTTAAGTTTAGTGCTCTGAATCATTCAAACAGACATCCTGCCTTAGAAGAATGTCAAGTAAGTTTCAATCACTGAGCTCTTCAATTATAACTGCCTGAAATTTTTTAAAAATTAAATATTAAACGTTATTTATAGGCTTAAAATATTAATAAGTTTGTTTCAAATTTTTGTTCAATTTAGTGTAGGGGGACAGATGACTCTCTGCTGGTTAATTTAGCTATATAAGAATGAATAAAGATATTGCACAAATATACATGTAATGTAAAGATACGTTTAATACATATAAATTTTGCCACCGAAAGAAATGAAATGATCTTAAAATGACAATTTCCTAATGCAACATTAAGATTGTTGAAATTTTTAATGTAAATCAAATAAATTTCCTTAGTTGTAATTATTTTGTATAGTAATTTGGGTTCTATTGTTACTGTTTTATTGTAAATTATTTTTTATTTCTAAATGAGAAAAAACCTATGACAAAGATATTAACTATAGCTATGCACTTCCTGAATAATGCGTAAATATTTATGTGATAAAAATTCGATGCCTTACATGCAGCATTTTTTTATTGAATTGAAAATAATATTTCAAAATGCTTCATTGCGATGTAAACTAGGTAGTACTTAACCATGAATAGTAACTTGTTATAGCTTAAAAACAAAACAAAAAAATACTTCACTCATAACTATAGTCTTGCTATAATTACCTAACCCCTTAAAAGTTTATTGTGCTATATATATATATAGCACAATAGAGACAAAAAGATAATAAAAAAGAAAAAAAAGAGAGAAAAACGAAGTAAATTACTAAGTTTTAATAACTGCGCATAAACTGCAAGTATATAGAGCTCATAAAATAAGTTTAAATATTGAGAAAATATGGAAAATAATAAAGATTAATGACAAAAGAAGGAAAATTATTAAAATAGTTTTTAAAAAGATATTTTCAAAAATATACTTACAATGGCCACACAGAATTGTTCTTTCTTCGGGAAAATCGTTTTACACAGAATTGTTCTTTCTGCAGGAAAATTGTTTAAACGATGTTCCCTAATATCAGCACATTGAACCATACTTGAAAATTACAGCAACTTTAATAAGGTATTAAATTGAATCATATTTAAGGACAGAGGGTGCCCTGTCCTCATTCCATCTAACTGTCAAATTAAAGTACTAAAATCGTAAACAATTATGAAATTTTAATCGTAATTTATCTTACAATGTAGGGTCATAGAACGCTCATTTAAAGAAAAAATACAATCCTCTATGAGGTTGAACTGTAAAAGACAATTGTTTAAATGTAGGACCTAATTTAAGTTACACTGGAATTTGCTGTGTGTGTTGTAATGGTGCAAATTAACTTAGCTTGAAAGAGACAATGTTTTTCTTTTCATTTGAAAATATTTATGAACATTTATTAATATATTCAGTTTGTTATTTTTACACAAAATAGCTGAAATTTAGCCTTGCTTTACAAATTATTGCGGTGGAGGAATCTGCTTAACAACAACATGCTGAATTGGGAGTTGAAAAATTTGCTTCGTATCAGTAAGATCCAGGGTTTGATTCCGGCTTCGAGCATGGGTGTAATTCATTGATCTGTCCTTGTGTTGCTAGGGTGGCAATGCTTCACTTACTTGATGCCTTCGATAAAATGATAATTAGAAAAGTTAAATACATTAGATGTCATAATAATTTTCAAAATTATTACTTAAGGGAAATCTACAGTCGCTGGTCAAATTATTAGACGCACTATAAGATACTATGTAAAATCGTAATTTTCGGAAACATATTTCTTTATNTATCGGCTAATGTATCCAATCGTCGAATTTATATTATATATCGTCTAATTTAACCAATTGATACACGAAATAAATGCAAATGGGAAGTATATAAAAAATCTCCTCTACAATAACTCATTACATTTATGTTTAAATATAAGAGTATTGCGTATAAACTCGTGCAAAACATGCAATAACACTACAGTGCGTCGAATAATTTGGTCTAATTATTATGATATGCCAATATGATACCTGATATAATAAATTGTCTATATTTATATAATATATCGGCTAATGTATCCAATCGTCGAATTTATATTATATATCGTCTAATTTAACCAATTGATACACGAACGTAAACAAGTACAAACCGGTTTCAGTCACATAAATACAATAAAGCTGTATAGTATCACCTGATAATTAAGATTTTACATACTATCTCATAGAGCGTCTAATAATTTGGCTAGGGACTGTATGTTTTTTAATACAAAATGTAATTTTAAAACATTTATTTCCTACGACATGATATACCAACAATCACAGCAAAACATTAATTAACAGTACTGTTAAAACATTGTATAATATTTTTTTATCATTAAGGTTATGATGATAAGGTTATGAGCAATTCCACAATGAAACGCCAACAAATTAGGGGGCCAAAAAAAAAGTTTTTTTTTTTGGAGGGGGGGATTACTATTTCTAAATGAATTTTCTTCTTTTTTACCCTCTATAAAGGCAAGAAAAAATCGTGAACATGAAATTTTTTCTTAGTGACATACTTTAAATGTGACATACTCTTTCTGACATACTCAGATAAATCTGAGCCATTTATTCAGATAAAACGATTTTTACATAAATATAATATTATTATAATGTCTCTCTAAAATGTATTTATAGAGGTTTCATACTATAAGATTATATTTTAGTATAAAAAACAAAAATAAAAAAAATTAATCAAAGTTCGCAAATTGAAAAAATCGGGAAATATTTAAAATTGGTATTTCGTCATTTAAAGTATGTCACAAACAAAAAATTTCATGTTCAATATTTTTTCTTGCTTTTTTAGGGTGTAAAAAAGAAGAAAATTCATGTAGAAATAGCGTGCCCTCCCCCTCCCCAAAAAAATTATTTTTGTTTGGTCGCCTAATTTGCGTTTATTTGTAGAATTGCTCATATGAGCAATTCTACAAATAAACGCAAATTTTTATACTAAAATATAATCTTATACTACAAATAATCATATATACATCTCTATAAATACATATTACAGAGACATTATAATAATATTATATTTATGTAAAAATCGTTTTATCTGAATAAATGGCTCAGATTCATCTAAGTGTGTCAGAAAGAGTATGTCACATTTAAAGTATGTCACAAAGAAAAAATTTCATGTTCACGATTTTTTCTTGCCTTTTTAGAGTGTAAAAAAGAAGAAAATTCATGTAGAAATAGTGTGCGCCCCCCCCTCAAAAAAAATTTTTTTGGAGGGCCGCCTAATTAGCGTTTATTTGTAGAATTGCTCATATTGGTGATAGTTTCGACTCAACTCAAACGACTGGCAAAGTCATTTAGTGACGCCGTCGTGACAAAACCTTGACTGTCGCGAAGAAAAATAAAATTAAATTATTCTTTCGACCTTAAATTTTATTATTCTGTTAAATAAAATAAAAAACTGCTATAACTTTTGAAAATATTTTTTCGGAAACGTATTTCTTTATTAGCGAATTTCGTTATTTTAATGGTTTTTTTATAAACGCAGGTTTTTTTTCTCAACTTATTCAGAAACTAGAAAAATTATATTTATCTTTTAAAAAGTATTGCCATTTCTTTTTAATTACATTTTAATTTAAATAATTTCGGAAAGGCTACCGAAATATTAAGTAAATAATGATTTCAATACATTGTGACTAGAAAAATTATGTTTATCTTTTAAAAAGTATTGTCATTTATTTTTTCGTAGCATTTTAGTTTAAATAATTTCGTATAGGGGCAACCGAAATATTAAGTAAATAATTAATTGCACCGGTAAATATACATATATATGTAAAATGATGCAGTCGGACCGAGCAGGAAAACAGATACAGGATTTTAATGAAAGCACGGTAAAGTTTATTATCTCATTCTTTGATGAGTGAAGAACGAAGAGTGTTGTTTACTTCATGAGCGTATACTCCATGTCTGTATTTAGGGAAAAGAGGGAAATCTCATAAATTACTATTGGTTTATTAGCTACGTTGATTGATTCCCACGAAGCTTAAAGGGGGAAAATGTCTTTATTTAAATTTATGCATACTTCAGCCAAAAATAGATTTAGAAACAGGATGTGGCTTTTAAAAGTGTGAGAAAGCAGTTCGATTTGAATAAATAATTAGTTATAAATTAGGAGTCGTTTTATAATGAAGAAACTAACATAAAAAGATAAATAAGCTTTTTATGTTACATACATATATAGATATTTTTTTCTTCATTCGATATTGACTAATTGGAGTGTGGAGATTTCATATCTGAAATTAGTTTTGTTCCTAAAGCTTTAGATTTTTGATAAAGGAAATTTTTTGTCAATATTTTGACAAAATATACAAATTTAAAAGTTATATGTTACAGAAGGTCCCGTAAATGTCGCGACAAGCTTTAAGGGGGAGGGGCGGAATTAAAATTGCACAGGAGTCCATAGCCGGAAATGTCCTCGTAGGTGACTAGGGACGCTACCCCTATTACGACC
The DNA here is from genome assembly GCF_043381705.1 of Parasteatoda tepidariorum. NCBI lineage: Eukaryota > Metazoa > Arthropoda > Arachnida > Araneae > Theridiidae > Parasteatoda > Parasteatoda tepidariorum. The sequence continues at coordinate 669,736 of NC_092214.1, forward strand.
TGTTCAGAAGCACACGAAAAAACAATTACATAAGTATACCTTTAAAAACTTTTTAAAAACGACACGCACCATGTTTCATAATCGAAAAAAAAATTGAGAATTGCTGTTCTAGAGAGATAGTAAAAGCTAATAAAAGAAATCATTTTTAATACTAAACACACTTTCATATAATAAAAATTCTGTCAAAAAATATTTTAACTCTATTATTATTTTTAATGCTATATTTATTAAATTTCATAAAAGGAATTATCGATACAGAGGCAATTCACAATAATATACAGGAATTGGACAAACTTATGTAAACATTTCTATAACTCTATATAAACAATTTTTCTTTTAACAGTTAAGAAGATTTTATAGGGCAAAATTTTTGTCACATTTCGAAGGATCATGCTTGAAACTTTTAAGAATATCCTTTTTATCTATGCAAAGTCTGGTTGTCCAAATGAAGAAGAGGAGATTAATAATTTTTTCTAGCCTTAATACCTGCAATTTTGAAATCATTCTATAGAATGCGATATTTGTATCAGCAAAATACTTTTAAAATTATAGTGGTATTAAAAAACAGAAGATTTACACTTTACGATAAGGATTAATGCTGGCTGTTCAAGTAAAAGAAAGGTGGTTCTGGAGGAATCTACAGCAGAAGGCTTTGGCCCATCCTGGGCTGTCATGGCAATTGTGATGACTTTCCACATTTCGCAGCATTTAATAAAAATTTGGAGTTGTAAGCAATTCTGAATTTCAGTAATTACATTTATTATATTGTGATATAATTATTATACACAAATAATACTTTTTCAACAAGTTTATTTTAAAAATAACTGCATTAAATTTGAAACACTTGATCATTTTAATCAGAAGATTAAGGTCCTGAGAGACTATTAATAATTGTTGCGTCATTTATTATATAATTGCGCTAAAATAATTAAAGTATTATAAGTTCCTCTTCGTTAACTTCAAATTGAACTGTGCATATTAATTTATTATTTAAAGAATATCTAATAACCTTCGATAAATTATTTAATTACGTTGAATTCTTGTTCAACGACTCGAATCGAATCCGTCAAAATTAAATTTATGCAATAATTAAGAGATGGAGAACCTCAAGCCCTTATATATTAGGGGGACCGGAAAGTAATATTGTTTCGGCGCATTAAATATTCGTTAGTCTTAAAAACCAATTCATTTTTTTCGTTTCATTTCGATCCGGCATTGAATGGTTGTTGCTAACGAGGGTGAATACATCATTGATTAAAAATAAAATCTTGATAACAAACACCAAATGTACCGAAACGACATTACTTTCCGGTCCCCCTAATATATCACGACAATGTGAAAATTAATAGAATTAAACACCTAACTGCTAATTATAGAGCATAATATGAATTAATTGCTCTTCAACTTAATTTGTCATTCTATTCTGTTTTATTCTTACTTACCTACTTATTTTTTTCCTCTTTGTTTTCTATTTAACCCTTCTTATCAAAGGGTTATCAAAACTTTACTGTGTGAATCATTCATTTGAATTGTCAATATATATTTAACTTATTTTCTTTGTACATGGATGTTTATTTTATGTATTAATTTGCGTACGTATATATATATGTAACATAAAAAGCTTCAATTAATCTTTTTATGTTATCCTAATTAATTATTCTAACCAAAATACTTTCTCACACTTTTAAAAGCCACATCCTGTTCTTAAATCTATTTATGGCTCAAGTATGCATTTAATTAAAAGCAGGACATTTTTCCCTTTGCTCTCTGTGGGAAACGCTCAATCTATTTCATAAACCAATTACTATTACTAAGATTTCCCTCTTTCCCTAAATGAAGACATTTTACGGATTTTACTTTGCAAGATTTTCCCTAACATATAACCAAGGAGCGCAACTTTTCATGTTAACTTTTACACATTTCTCATGACTGCTCTGTCTAATAATTAATAATTAAATTTTGTACCCTCCTTCCCGGCCTAAGACCTGTTTTAAGCCTTCCATTCGGCAACGACGTTATATATATATTTAGCGAAATCTTGTTTTTACATGCTTCTTAATATTTGGTTCTTAATCTGTTGTATTATATAAATCTATCTCTTTTTTGTAATGCAACATGTTACATTCTTACTCTGATTTGATTTTAAAATCTAGAACTAAGTGAAAATTTTAACTTAATAGCAAACTCAAAAATATAATACAATAATAAAAATGTGTCAAAACGTTTTTTCGAAACTTTTTTAACAACTAACTTTATTCATAACAACACAAACATATTCTTTATTCATAACAATATCAGAAATTAAATTTCGATTCATTGAAATTATTGCTTTCGATTTAAAACATTTCGTAATATGAATTTAAAATTTCTAATTTTCAATTTCTTTAAAATTTAGAAATTTTTTAAGTTTACAAATGGAACGTTTATTTTTTAAAATAAATATGAAATATAATAATAAATAAATATGAAGGTGATTGATTTGAATATAACGCATTTCAATTCCACAGAACACGTTGAGCAATAAAATTAGTATACTACAATTTTTTTTAAATGCATGAAATTCGACGCAAAAGTTACTTAACGTTAATATTTTATAAATTTAAACACATTTCAAGGTGACAAATTATTTTAAAATATAAATGACAACTTTAAAATATAAATGACATTATTTTAATATATAAATGACAATTTAAAAATACAGAAATGAAATAATACCTTTTAGATGCATTCTGTACCTTTGCACTTGAAGTTCTGGATGCTGTACCTATACCCGATCTCAAAATGTCCTTCAATCTCAAAAGATCTGAACTGATCAGAATACCCAATCATATTTCGTTTTTATGTGAACTTTTTTTTTTTTCAAAGAAAAAAAAGATACAAATAAATATATTTGGAAACTCAAGTCAACTGTCCTTGATAATGATACCCTTTCCTCCTCTATTCGTCGAATTTATTCATTTTCGATTTGAAGAGATAAAAATTATTCGGAATGGTTTTCATTTTGATTCTTGATATTATATATTGCTTTTAGATATAAATTTTTTTTTTCTTAATTCATTAAACTGATTACGTTTTAATTTGCTTGCTTCTTTTGTTTTAAGAACAGTATTTTTTCGTTTCGTTTTTCAAAAGATTTTAAGTCANTCCTGGATCAGTACCCCCAGAGGTATTGATTTGTTGTGGGAACATGGAGGACTTTGAGACTCGACAGATTTAACGTGCATCAGTCACCATTTACTACACGGGGAGTCTTCGGCCGGCGAGGATCGAACCCACGACCTCTTGGATATGGGCCCAGCGCCCTACTGACCAGGCTATCCCGGCCTTCCTCCAGTAATTGAAGTGGTTTTGATTTCTTCATCTCAGCTATCCACTATAGTAATTCGTCAGATTTTGATAAAGTTTTTTTTCCTCGTTTAATTCGCCATCCTTTTAGTCACCCTAAATTACTATGAATTAACCATTTTCTATTTTAATTAAAAACATTAAAACCAGTTTGGTTGGTGGAAAAGACTTAAAGCTATTAGCGTTTTTTACCGCTTCTCAGTTTCCTCCGATAATTGAAGAGCTTTTGATTTCTTCATCTCAGCCTTCCACCATAATAATTCGTCAGACTTTGATAAAGTTTTTTTCCTTGTTTAATTCGCTATCCTCTTAGTCTCTCAAAATTGCTATGAATTAACAATTTGCTATTTTAATTAAAAACATTAAAACCAGTTTGTTTGATCGAAAAGACTTAGAGCTTATCTATTTAGCGTTTTTCACCACTTCTCAGTTTCCTTCACTAATTAAAGTGGTTTTGGTTTCTTCAACTCAGCCTTCCACAATAGTAATTCGTCAGAATATGATACCGTTTTTCCTTGTTTAATTCCCCATCCTTTCAGTCACCCTAAATTACTATGAATTATCCATTTTCTATTTTAATTAAAAACATTAAAACCAGTTTGGTTGATGGGAAAGACTTAAAGCTATTAGCGTTTTTTACCGCTTCTCAGTTTCCTCCGATAATTGAAGCGGTTTTGATTTCTTCATCTCAGACTTCCACCATAGTAATTCGTCAGATTTTGATAAAGTATTTTTCCTCTCAAAATTTCTATAAATTAAGTACTCGCCATTTTTAAATTCCCAAACAGTTTTAAGCTCCCTTAATTAACAGTATGTTTTTTCTCCCTTTAAAAATATATTTTACGCTAGGTGCCTATTGTGACTTGGGTTCTCTTATGTATAACTAATTATGTCTCAATAATAATATAGCAAAACAATGATTTTTACTTTGGTGCCCGATGGGTAATGTTATTAATGCTTTACTATTAATTATTGTTTTACCATAGTTATTAACTAACCATTATAATATATTTGTATCCTTCGATTTGTATTGTCTTATGTATTCTCCTGTAAAGTTACTAATGCAGCTATTATTTTACAGTTGTCGTTAACTAACCCTTATAATATATTTGTACCCGATTGTGTTTGTAATATATTTGTACACGATTTCTATTGTTCAATGTATTCTCCTGTAACTTTATTAATATAGCTATAATTTTCCCGTAACTTTACTAATGTAGCTATTATATTACAGTAGTTGTTAACTTAACTTTATAATAAATTTTTTACTGAAGCCGGAACTTTTTGCTCACTAATTTGGAAGTTTTTCATTCATATCTAAAATGAAGTCACAATGGCTATTGTTTTTACTCATTAATTTCTTTCTTGTCATTTTGTTTCAGAATAAATTATAATTACGTGTAAATGTGGCTAATAAAGCTAGAATATTAAAAAAAAACAATAGTAAATAACTGGTCAACGCTTTGATGAGGACTTCATTGAATTCTTTTGGTCTATTTGGTTCAAAGCAGTGACTCTATAAGGTGTTCAGTAAAGACTGCCCTTAATTTCATTCTTAGAATCCTCATATTTAAGGGAATATGAAATGAAAAATTTCAACCTGCTCAGAGGCTGATGCTATAGATTTACTGCCTAAATTATCATTCCTTCTAGTCTTCAAGTAAAGATATCGATTTAGGTAACTCTTACCAATTTTTTATTTTCCTTAGCATGTAACGCAAATGCTAGTTAGTTTCATGAAAAAGTCTTTCGTGAAGGCTAGTTTATTTTCAATCCTTGATTTAGGAGTTTTCTTGTCTTCTGGATGGGGTTCAAATTTAAGTCAAAGACTGATAGTCGTTATCCCAAAAATGGGTTGTATGTTCAACACAGGTTTTAAAATAATATAAAATTGGTAAGAATACAGTATTCATACAGCTTCTCCCAATGATTGTCACAAATGCCGTTCTGCAAAGATAAAATTGAGCTTAAGCAGATTAATCAAAAAACATATGAGTAAAATCCATAGGGCTTCTCAGTTTCCTCCAGTAATTGAAGTGGTTTCTTTATCTCAGCCTTCCACTATAGTAATTCGTCAGATATTGTTAAAGTTTTTTTCCCCTTGTTTAATTTGCTATCCTTTTAGTCTCTCTAAATTGCTATAAATTAACCATTTGCTATTTTAATTAAAAACATTAAAACCAGTTTGGTTAATGAATAAGACTTAGCGTTAAGTAACTTTAAAGTGAGATTCGTGAGAACTAGAAAGTAAAAGAAAAAAAATTTCATCAGAAAGTAAATTATTATTATGTTATTTATTTTTTCTATTGTTTCCCGAGTGGGGTGCTAAAAATTAAGGTCGTTTAATTTTGTTCTACTTACCTAATGATGGGGTTGTTAAATCTGAACAACTAACCGAAAAAACTATATGTTTTATTATTATTATTTATTTATATATTTTTTATACCTTGGACTAATCTGTGAAAACGGGAACGAAAGGAAGTTTGTGCTTGTTAAAAATGGAACGAGCCTTTTTCTTTTACGAAATGAAACTATAAAATAAATGAAAAAGAAAGAATATGTAAATTGTCTTAAACGTCATTGGACTGATCTTGAAGACAAGGAAGCCTTTTTTTTCTATTATGTTCTGTAATTTAAATGTATTAAATAAGATTTATTTGTTATATTTTGTTTATTTCTAATTTAGTACCAAGGCACAATACCCTGCATTCCAAGGTACAACATGTAGTTGTATCTTGCGATACTTTGTAAGGGTGTAAAAAATAATTTATTACTCTGTAATAAATTAAAAATATTTTTAATTTTGAAGCGCTTATAGATTCTTTAGATGGTCCGAAATAAGATATTACTACCACTATAATCTCCACTATAATCTTTATCAAAGTAAAAATATTTGTTTTCAAACTGTACCAAGGCACAACGCATTCTCTTGCTTCTAAATATGCAACAACAATCATCAATCATGAGATAAGTAACCCGTCATTTACTCTGGAAAACGGAAATTTAATATAAATTTTGCAAAAATGAGTAAAAAAAAAGTACAAAGCGTATAAAAATTTGCAGATATATTAATAGAATATTAGTAGACTTCAGAACACTTTCGTTTCGCTGACTTCTAATAAATTCATTTAAAAAAAAAGAATAAAAAAAGAGAAGGGTGTTGAGTCCCCATGTAAATTAAGCCCAGATTTTAAATATATTTGAATCATAAAATGCAAGGAACGTTATTTAACTTAAATTAAACTTATCATTTTCAAAAAAAGAGAACGTGTAATCTTCGTTCTTCCTCTCAAGAAAAAAAAAAGAAAAATTTCTTTTACTTTTCACTTATTTTGCGTGAGGTTTTATTTGTCATATTTTTCTCTTCCCCAACCTCTATCATCCTACCCCTTTCTTGATAAAAATGTTCGCGTTTACAATTTATTTCAAGTCACTCGTTTACAATTCACTTTTAAGTTTCCGTTGCTATTGGATACCGCGCATGTGCAGTGATAATCTCCTCTAATATCTACACCTACTTTTCCTCCACGTGCTTTGTTTTGATCGTTATTGTTGCGAGTTTCTAAATGCAGATTTCGGCATTTATTATCCCGTTCAAATATTAAGTAAGGCCTGAATGTGAGGGTTTGCGATTTGCTTATTTTTGCTGACAATGAGGGTGGTATAATGAATGCTTACGTAAAGTTCTCAACATTCCTCCTTGGTTTTATTTTTAAAAATTTGACAAGATTGAAAGTAATGGTTGGGATTTATCAAGTAAGTTTCAATTTTGGCTGCTACTGTATTCTACTAACTATAGCTTTTTTTTTCTCCCTATGTGTGTTCTCTTTTCATTAATTTTATAACTTTGCTTAAAAATGTGAATATAGTTCGTTTATATAAAATAAGTTCGAATATAAGTTTTTATAAAAAGTTTGTTTTTATAAAGAGTGACATTTGGATATTGTTTAAATTTGTTTCATTGCGAAATTATCTACTTGAAACTGGAAGGATTCATTTTCTTTTTTATATAAATCGATTTAAAAATTGTGTTAATTGGCGACGAAAAATAATTAATACTATAAATTAGTTACACAAGTACAAATATTGAAGATGCAGCTATTGCTATTATTAAATACACATAAAATATAATATACATTTTAGGATTTTAATAGTTTAAAAATCAGTCTAACTTCCCAGCTCTAAGTTATTTTGGCAAAGTTTCATAGTTTTTAAAATAGCTCATTTCATCTTCCAAAAAAATAACTATTTATTAAGGAGCTAATTAAAGAAAGTTATTAAGCTTTATTAAAATTGATATTTAATGGTATGCAAATTTGTAAATATTAATCACTATTTTACATGCATTATTAGCGAAATATTCAGTTGCTTAATGTTTATTTGCTTTTTAAGTGGAGTTTTAAAACAATATACCAGCATATTTAAAATATTTAGTTAATATTTTTTTTGTTATATTGCTATATTTATTGAACTGGAATAGTTTTTTTTTAATTGTTTATTAATAGCATAATATTAATAGCATAAACCAAAAATGCTTGGCATTACTCCTACCCTGAATCGTAATAAACTAAAATTCAACTTCGTTAGTTAAGTTACATTCTTCATAGCAGAGAAATTAATAAAATATTGACAAACAGTTGTGACATTATAGAATACCTCAAGTAACACACAATTTCTTCATCAATTTTAATGATATTTCCAAACAATGCAATTTATAATATAATTTGGATATTTTACAGATATTTGGTGTTTTATTAAACACCCATAAATTCTAATACATTGATTTGACAATCATTACCATTATTATATTTTAAATGTTTAAAAATATTTGACAATATACAGGGTGTTTTGCGAAGATTGCCCTCAATCTGCATTTTTAGAATCCTTATCAAAAACTGAAACGAAGAACTCTACATGATCGCAAATTAATGTATAAGTGATTAAATTAATCGAAATCTGACTATCACAGAAAAGGAAAGCGTATGTTATAAATAATGCTGCAGATTTGATTTGCGGAAAGAAACAGAGAAATAGACGGTTCAAGTTTCAATATACAATTAAATCTCTTTTGATGTTTGTTACATTCGCCTTCCTATTCTATAATTTTTCAAATTTTGTAGGTGTTTCTGTTTTTTACTCGTTTTCATCTTAATTTCTATTTTCTTTTTTGAAAAAGATTTAAAAAGTATTAAGAGCGGTTTTTACTGAACACCCAGACCCAAGTTTTGAAAGCTTTATCTCAAAAAGAATGATTATTGCATTTGCCCTTTAAAATTACTTTTAAAATGATGTAAAAATTTGCATACACCTTACAATTTAAAGTTGTTCTTCGCTATTAGAAAGTAATGGAATATCTGGAATTTTAGTTTTGTGCTATAAAAAAATTTCGATTAGTTTTAAAAGCTTTTTATTTTGTCATTTAAAATTTTGTGNACCTTACAATTTAAAGTTGTTCTTCGCTATTAGAAAGTAATGGAATATCTGGAATTTTAGTTTTGTGTTATAAAAAAATTTCGATTCGTTTTAAAAGCTTTATTTTGTCATTTAAAATTTTGTGTTTTGTCATTTAGAATAGCATACTTTAATTTTTGAAAATTTAAAAATTAAGTTCTAAAATTTGATATACATTGCGTTTTAAAATTTTTCGACTATTGTTAAATAAAAAAAATAAAAAAAAATCATTTATAATTATTCTTTTACATGTCTTTGGATAAACGAGTTTAACGAGAAATTGCTTTTTGTTCGTTTCGCTTAAAACCTTTTCTTCGTATAGCGAAATATTCAAAATGTCAAATTAACATTTTCAGATCCAAAAATGAGTTCGCTTTTCTGTTTAAACTCTTGGTTATTGGATATGCTTATTCACGGAAATATCTTTGGTTTGTTCTGATTTCATAAATATTTATTATACATAAAATAATTAATATTTATGAAATCAGATAAAATATCGTCTGCACTAATTAGCGTGTTTAGGATTATGCCTTAGAACTATAATGATTGAGATCTAGTAAATGAAAATCCGATCATTTAGATCGAAAGTTATTCAACGTATTTATTTATTTATTTTGTATATTGAACTTTCTTTCATCGCATTCGACAATTTTTGTTTTATCAAGTTATTTAATCAAAGTGCGTAGGGAACTACTAGAACATAATTATTTGAAGTTTTTAATTACTTTAACGAAAAAAAGTTATTTTGTTTGGGGGGGGGGAGGAAATTAGATATTAAAAAAATTCCTAAGATTTGGTTAACTATTTGTAAGGAGCACTTCCTCCCCCTCTACCAACGTTGATTCTATGATATTACAGCGACAACTTAGTTTTGGTCGTTGCAAAAATTCGCATCTAGAAAACGTTAAATGAAGAAGATGCTTATGTTTGAAAAATTTTACTATCAGGGGTCTGTCCAGACGTTTTGTGAAAGGCCCGTTTTCGT
>NC_092214.1:680838-688409 GCF_043381705.1 Parasteatoda tepidariorum
TCCATTGCCGTCTGGCTTACCGTGGGAAGTTCTCGTGGTCTTCCTCTCCATGTAACGCAAATGCGGATTAGCTCCATAAATTTTTCCCAATACTCTATCGAGGAGTTCCCTTGTCTTCCTATTAGGTTCAAAATGACAAGGCTACGGAGTTGAACATTAGTAGTCGTAAACCCATAAAATTGGATCGGCTGTTCAACGACGGTTATAAAATAAAATAAAAATATCTCATATCATGTTAAAATATCCGTCATGTTAAAATGTGGCCGTTTTGCTATTACTTTACTTAAACGATGTAAAACAGTAATACAGTACTACAGTAAAAAGAAACTATAAAACTTTATAATAAAGAATTAGTTATTAACTACAAGTAACGAAGAGAACTAGCGTGACTTTTTTTATTTGTAAAAAATAATGATATTTGTGTAATTAAGTTATTTTAGAAAGTAGCGAGTGAAATAAGAAATATTTTCAACCCAAATTGCACTCAATTTATTAAAACATTGGTTTAAAGTAATATTTTTAATGCATAAAAAACACCAGTTTATTTCTAGTGATAGTTATTGGTAATTTGGGAAGAACAATTAAACAAGTTGAGAATTTATTGAATAATCAAACTCACATTATTGTCTTTTTTTTTTTCCTTAAGTATGAGTTTGAAAAGAAATTGTAATACAGTTTATTACAGGCTGTGAAAAAGCCGAAAGGAAAATTTAAAAGAATTTTTTTCAGAACATACAGTTGGATTATACGAGATTCATTAAAATTCGAAATTGGCATTTTAAAACTATCGTTCCTTAAAACTCCGATTGAGAAGAAGGGGATACGCAGGAATGGGGGAAAGCAGTCTCTATCTCTTATTGGCGACTGATTTGTTGCGTCAGAGCTTCAAAGCAAATCTTTCTTTCTTTTTTGATGTTCAGTATTCTAAAATACAATTTTTATTTCAGTTTTACCAGTTCTGTTAGCGTCTTCTTAAAGGAAAACTTTGGCGTTGTGTTTAATTCGAATGTAAGTAATCTTTAATTCTTAATGTTTTTTATTAACTATTTTTAATTAATGTTATTTTAACTATAATTTAGATGATGTTCTGATTTTATATTTGCAGTAGATTTAGACTTTTTTAAAAGCTATTTTTATCATAGAACTTTTTAAAGCCTTGAGCTTATTTCAATGTATGGAAACACATTTTGACTTTTTTTTGACTACATCACCTTAGAATGCTTTTTTTTTTTAAGTGATATTTAAAATGTTTGGAACCACTTAAGATACTTAACGCAATTTTTGAAACATTTTATTTCATTTACTTAATCTGAAATCACGGATGTTTTTTTTTNTTATTTCATTTACTTAATTTGAAATCACGGATGTTTTTTTTTTTTTTTTTAATAAAACAAGAGTTCTATAGATCTAGAGTAACTAGGAGTCACTCCTAGTTACGCTAGTAGTATTTTTTATTAGTTTATTTCCACACTTTTATTTATTTGTTTGCTTCAGACATAGTTTAAGTTAGGATTACTGGAAGTGGTTTTGATATCTGAAGTACGCAGTATCGTTTGGGTTTCGCGCAATGTCCCTTCTTCAGTGTACCAGGTTATTTTAAACTTTACACATAATCTTACTAAATTAAGGATTTAAGAAGTTTGGCAACTTTAATATTATTTTTTGTAATCTTTGGCCATATTTTTAAATACTTAGTGAATGAAAAATAATTTGAACAAATTAAATTTGTTTATCTATATTTCAAATTTCGCAAATCCTTATTAATGATGCTAAACACACACAGATTCTATTTTTTTTCAAGTTTTTATCCATTAATTTTTTCTTGCATTCTATATACAATAATTTTTTCCTTTTTTTTAAATGGTATGATAATTAACCAGAGATTTCGCTTATAGGCTATAATTACACCAAGAATAGTTGACGGATCTAAAAAACAATGAAAAAAACCTGTGAAAGCTTGTGATTGAAAATATCTTATGAGATGTTATATTTTCCAATTCACGCATTGAAAAAAAATTTCGAACTTACGCATTTTCTAATTGAAACATTTCTTGCTTTAATTCATGCATTGAAAAAAAAATTGCACGGTTAGTGCGACCAGAGCCATGTGTCTCATTTATTTTTTCAGCCAAATGTATGTAAATATTAAAATATAAATTATTATTCAGTTTACTATTTTTTTTTACTAGCCGCAGAGTTAGGAAAATGAGCAAGTTATTCTCTTTTAATGCAGGTGTTTGATTAATTGGTTTGATTGTGTCAAAAGGGTTATTTCTTGGTTGAATGTTTATCAATAGTTTTAAATGTGCATTCTAATAAGTTGATAAAAGTAGCGAATTTATCGTCTGCTCCTGTGGTTAAAAAATGGCGTTCCCCGAAATCCTCTGGAAGAGTTAAAAGGGTTTTAATATTCATTTCAAAGAAAACGTTTCTTATTTTATGGTTTTCAGTTCATGTATATACACCAAAAAATAATTACTAGATTATGAATGCGCTTTTAACTGTCGGATATAAAACCTAATTTAAAATTAGCAATGAAAAATGATAATAAAATTTAACGAATGAGATTTTATTAAAATAAACAAGTTTTTAATTGGATGTAAAGTCTGGGTTCCTAGATTGAAAAAAATTGGAAACCACTGGCCTGTTAATTATCACGTGATTCTTTTCTGATCTTTTTCTTCCTGGAGACTTATTTTTTCTATTATGTTCAATTTTTTGAAACATCGTCTGAAGTAGAAATTTATTTCAAATAGAATTTCTCTTTTTATCTGTTTTAATTTTTCAAACCTCTTTCAGTTTGTCAAGTGTGTATTTGTTTAAAAAGTTCTATTTTTGATTTTATTTTGAAAAGCTGAAAATTGAGATAAAGAACATTTTCATTTTTTTCAATGTTAAAGAATATTTCAATTCTTAAACTGCTTTGAATTCNTCTTTTCCATTTTACTTTTGTTTTTGGAATCGATCCAGAGTTTTATACTACTGGTATTAGAACAGAAAAAAATATAAAAGTTGGGGAAAAATGCAAGGAGTGGAGGGGGGCATTTTTAAAACATTGATGACACGCGTTTATTCAAGTTGTTAATAATGTCAGTAAAATAGAATTAATAAAAGTAATTATCTTTTTCCACTGATTGATCTAATAAAAAAAGTTTATCAAGAATATAATATCTAAAACAGTTCCTAGAATTAAATTTTTAACAGGGGGCATAGTATTTTTAAAAAGTGATTGAAGGTGCTTATTTTTGATTTACGTTTTTTAAAATTACGTTTTTTGATTTACGTTTTTTACCCTGTTTAAGCTACATTAGAGAATGTATGAAAAGAACAATATCTAATTTTTGTTGCTAAGCGACCAAGTTGACACAATAAAAAAAATGAAATAAAAACGGAAGTTTTTATTTATTTAACATTTTAACTTAATAGCTTATTTATTAACACGATGTTATTAAGCAACAGACAATTTTTGGCAGATTTCTGACAAAGAAAGCAATTATTTTCTCTTTAATCTCCTTCGAAAATAAAATTTGAATCAATTATTAAATTATTTCCGATTTTTCACGGTTTTGGAATTTGAACACCCGAACTTTTTGTTGTTATACTTTGTTTTAACTTGTTGAAAATCTTTCACCAAACTCAAATTTACATAAATTCATGTTGTTACATGTGGGATAAAGGGGGTGAAGAGAGGGCTTTAAATAAAAGGAGATACGCTAAACTTAACAAAATATATTAACAAAAATAAGATACATATTCTGCTGGCGTTCTACTCGAGCCAGACATTCCAACTGATTTCTTCTACATGGTATACAAGTAAGAGTAATGTAAGTGTAGTGTCCTTGATATCACGTGATTGAAGTTGGTTGCTTCATGGATCTGTATTCCACATACATTCAGAGTAGTATGGTTAATCTTTTATACGCTTTGGATCGAATATTGCAGGTAGGGAATTTTAAAGACAAAAAAGTCCCAGGAATAAGTCAAGGTTCTGGAAGAGATTCTAATGCATATTCGCTAGATTTTGTACGATTTACGATTTTTCTTTGAAGAAATTGGTTAATGTTTTGTGGTATTTTAAAATCATTAATTTATGTATGTTTAAGAAAGAGTATTCGATGGTCCATTGTTTAAACAAATCGCTTCATTCATTAGTTTACATTATTTGAATAAAATTGGATTTTCGAATAGCATCCTGATGTTTCGATACATGATGAAACTGATTTTCGTAAGTTGCCGTAAATTGCTCTCCAATTACGATCAGCTGCATTTGTCTCCAAATATAACGAATATATATATATTTTTTTATTTCCTTTATTTCCAACTTGTTTTACGATTCTCATCATCACTACATGCATATAGACGATACGGTAGTTATCTTTTAAACAGAGTTCGTAACGTAAGAAACTGAAATAGTGGAAGCAAACCTAATAAGATAAAATGTATTTCATTATACAGTCAAACCTCGATATCTCGAACTTGAAGGGAGTGGGGAAAAAATTCGAGATATCGAAAATTCGAATGATCGAAAATCGCATGTTATCGATGTTATAGAATAAAGAAAAATGCTCTTTACATACCTTATTTACTATTCCATATTTATTCTAAAAACACTTTTTACACTTAAAAAGATTCAATTGTTTGCTTTAGAGATGTGTAAGAAAGTTTGTCTATAGCACTTTCTAAGTGGACTATAGCTTTAAATGTCTCCTCTGACATATTCGGCTGTCTCTCAATAAATCTCCTTATAGTGTCTGCTGCAGAAAGTGCTTGTTTGAGAATTGGTTATGATTATGAGAATTAGTTTTCTATTCTTAAAAATTTTTTTAGAATATTTTTTTTTTATTTTCAGAAAAAAATCCACACTATTTATGAAAAAAAAAAATTCAAGTTATCGAGGGATTGAGAATTAGTTTTCTATTCTTAAAAAAAATTTTGGAATATTTTTTTTTTATTTTCAGAAAAAAATCCACACTATTTATGAAAAAAAATTCAAGTTATCGAGGGATTAGAAAAAAAAAATTCGAGTAATCAAGGTTTTTTTAACATTGAGTGTATAGGAAATTTGTAGGGAATTTTTTTTTTTTTTGAGATATCGAAAAATTCGTGAAATCGAGGTTCGACTGTATTTATATTTACCATAATACTCAATTTTAATAGCACCAGCAGTCTGGTAAGAAAATGTTAAGTTGTCAACAAAAAATGCAAGATTAAGGTAAGAACCGCGATGGCTCAGAGGATCGAACGTTCGCATTCCAATGAGGTGAACCAGGCTCGAATCTCAGCGATGGCTGGTCGATACGAATCCTCATCCGGCTTTCACCGACCACAGTGCTGACGTGAAATATCCTCAGCGGTTGGCGGATCATGGGTTAGAGTCCCTTTGCCGTCAGGTTAACCGTGGGAAGTTCTTGTGGTTTTCCTCTGCATGTAACGCTAATGCGGGTCATAGTCCCATCAAAAAGTCCTCCACGAAAGCAAAATTTCTCCCTATTCTTGAATCAGAAGTTTCCTTGTCTTCTGGATTGGGTTCAAATGACAAGGATACGGAATTGAACATTAGTAGTTGTAAATCTAAAAAATGGGTCAGCTTTTCAACGACGGTTATGTAATAAAAAGATTAAGGTGAAAAAATGCACTTCTACGCGATATGGAAGAGAGTGCGAGGCATTTATGTCGTTAAGGAAGTAATCGGCATTTATATGAATAAAACAAGATTCAGGGGTTGTGACAGGAGAAATTATGGAATTTGTACCCAAGGTTATAAAATCGTACTGGAATAGCTGATTTACCACTTTCATCATAACGGACATATCTGTTGTGTTTTAGTGCAAATTTTAATGCATGTTTGGTTTGTACGATGTTGCTAAGGTTGCACTGGATAGCTTATTTCATTTTTTTCATTCATTTTCCCTCCTCGGCTACCGCGGTATTTCTAGATTTTTATTTCTTTTTCTTTTCGTTGACAACCGTACATTTTCTGTTCCAAATCACTTTTTGTTTCCTCATTCTCATCTATCGAATCTTGAGATTGGAAGCCTAGTATTGAGCGCTCGAAATAATTGTTTCAAAAATATAAAGATGGTAATAAAAGTTGACATGTTTCAAGTGCTCGCCTGGCGTGTATAGCCCGTGATATTTTAACGCTTGATACTCATTAACTGCTATTACCACCTTCATATTTTTTAAGAAAATGAAGTTTTTAAGCCATTGAAGGTTTTCGCCTCTTCAATTTCTTGGTATTATTCATTTAGTAACACAGTATATTTATTCTCGTATTATTAAAATGTAATTTACATACGATAATGACACGTTCTTTTGGATTGAAAAAAAGAAGAATTAATTACAACTTTCTAAAAAATCAATGCAGTAATACAATTATTTTTACTGCTAGCTTTAAAAGCATTTTTTAAGGACATCAAAAAAAATATACTTACCACTGAGTTTTCAAAAGTTGAATGAGACAATGGAATGTCCCCAGGAGTCAAATAATTAAAAAGACTGTATTATACTCGAACTGTATTATACTTATCTCGAACAAGTCAATTTTGTCGCCGTTCTAATCGAAAGAGTTTGAAAATGTATTTTTTATTTATAAATTTCAAATTTGTAGTGTGTATACCACTTCAAAATTCCAATTCACTAGTATATAAGGCATGCTAACTTGATTCTATGTAGAGGTACCTTTTCAAAGATGGTTAACGGGGTCGATATCTACTCTCACCACATTGGTTACATTTGAACGTGTTACCGCTCTCACGATCAGCACTCAAAAGTATAGTGATCTTAATACAACTCTACCGGCTTCTCACAACACAGCAATGAATCAACTAGTGGCATCCGTTCATCCAATTCTATCACAGCTATAATTTTGGTGGGGGAGTACTGTAGTGTGTCTACCACTTCAAAATTCCAATTCACTGCTAATAAGCCTTTTTTTTCTCGGTTCTATGGTGAGGTACATTTTCATAGATGCAGGTTGACATTGTCGATAACAACTCTCACCACGAAATTCTTTTGGATTTATTTCAGGGTTTATTTTAGGCATACTGCGATAATTTATTTTTTACATCAATTAATTGTTTTCTTATTCATTTAAAATTATTTAATGTATGTGTAATATAATGGTTAACGGGTGGGCATTCCAACGCTTTTCTTTATCCTTGAACAAAGTAAAGAAATGAGTTAAAGTAAATAATAGTAATTAAATTGTTTTGTTTTATAACCGTCGTTGAACAACCGACCCAATTTTTGATTTACGACTACTAATGTTCAACTCCGTAGCCTTGTAATTTTGAACGCAATCCGGAAGATAAGGAAACTCTGGATCAGTACCCCCCCCCCCCAGAGGTATTGATTTGTTATGGGAACATGGAGGACTTTGTGACTCGACAGATTTAGCGTGCATCAGTCACCATTTACTACACGAGGAGTCTTCGAGCGGCTGGGATCGAATCCACGAACTCTTGGATATGGCCCCAGTACCCTACCAACCAGGCTTTCCCCGCCTGAGTTAATATTTTTTTTTTTTTTTCTAATGAACCTCCCGCAGTGGACTGATCGTTAAAACACGG
>NC_092214.1:688909-704585 GCF_043381705.1 Parasteatoda tepidariorum
ATTCATGACTCAGTGTACCAGGTTATTTTTTAACTTATATAATCATACTAAATTTAGAATTTAAAAAGTTTGTTACCTTTAAGGTTATTTTTTACCATGTTTGGCCAAATCTTTAAATAATACTTACGCAAATAAGAAATAATTTTAACTAATGAAATTTGTTTACTTAGATGTCTCCAGTAATCCTGACTTAAACTATGTCTGAAGCAAAAAAATAAAAAAAATAAAAAAGCGTGGAAATAAACTAATAAAAAATATCACTAGAGTGACTAGGAGTGACTAATAGTCACTCCTAGTCACTTTAGAACTCTTGTTTTATTCAAAAGAAAAACATTCAAATTAAGCAAATGAAGTAAAATATTTCAAAAATGGCGTTAAGTATCTTAAGTGGTTCCAAACATTTCAAATATTACTTAAAAAAAACATTCTAAGGTGATGTATTCACAAAAAAGTCAAAATGTGTTTCCATACATTAAAATAAGAACAAAAAAATAATAAAAATAATTTCTGATAAAAATAGCTTTTAAAAAAAGGCTAAATCTACTGCAAATATAAAATCAGAACATTATCTAAATTATAGTTAAAATAACATTAATTAAAAAATAGTTAATAAAAAACATTAAAAATGAAAGATTACTTACATTCGAATTAAACACCACGCCAAAGTTTTCCTTTAAAAAGATGCTAACAGAACTGGTAAAACTGAAATGAAAATTGTATTTTAGAATACTGAACATCAAAAAAGAAAGATTTGCTTTGAAGTTCTAACGCAACAAATCAGTCGCCAATAAGAAATAGAGACTGCTTTCCCCCATTCCTGCGTATCCCCTTCTTCTCAATCGGAGTTTAAAGGAACGAGTTTTAAAGTGCCAATTTTGAATTTTAACGAATCTCGTATAATCCAACATTAAACGTGAAAAATTGTTTATTCTGAAAAAAATTCTTTTAAATTTTCCGTTCGGCTTTTTCACAATCTACAAAAAAAATATTACTTTAAACCAATGTTTTAATAAATTGAGTGCAATTTGAATCGAAAATATTTCTTATTTCACTCGCTACTTTCTAAAACAACTTAATTACACAAATACCTTTGTTTTTTACAAATAAAAAAAGTCATGCTAATGTTCTCTTCGTCACGTGTAGTTAATAACTAGTTCTTTATTATAAAGTTTTACAGTTTCTTTTTACTGTAGTACTGTATTATATTTTTTACATCGTTTAAGTAAAGTAATAGCAAAATGGCCACATTTTAACAAGACCGGTATTTTAACATGATATGCATTATTTTTATTTTATTTTATAACCGTCGTTGAACCGATCCAATTTTATGGGTTTACGATTACTAATGTTCAACTCCTTAGCCTTGTCATTTTGAACCTAATAGGAAGACAAGGGAACTCCTGGATAGAGTATTGGGAAAAATTTAAGGAGATAATCCGCATTTGCGTTACATGGAGAGGAAAACCACGAGAACTTCCCAGGGTAAGCCAGACGGCAATGGGACTCTAACCCATGATCCGTCGACCACTGAGGATATTTCACGTCAGCACTGTGGTCGGTGCAAGCCGGATGCGGATTCGTATCGACCAGTCATCGCTGGGATTAGAACCCGGTTCGCCTCATTGGGAGGAGAACGCTCTATCCCCTGAACCATCGCGACTCTGATCTGAGCTGTTCAAACTACCAGCTATATAAAAAAAATAATTTTTAATTAATTCAAATGAAGAAAATTCAAAACTAACGAAAAAATTGACGAAACCCGCAAGCTTTTTGATTTTGTTAAGCGATTGCGAATACTTAACTCGAATTTGCGTTTTCGTTTTAGTTCAAGAATTTTTTTTGACAGTGATTCTTTCTGCAGGTTTTTTTTTCACAATATATTGAGGGGAGGGGATTAAAAAGGAGTGAAATTTTTCAAACATACGCATTTTCTTCATTTATCATTTTCCAAATGCGAATTTTTGCAACGATCAAAACTAAGTTGTCGCTGTAATATCATAAAATCAAGGTTGGTAGAGGGGGAGAAAGTGCTCCTTATTCGTATCGACCAGCCATCGCTGGGATTCGAGCCTGGTTCACCTCATTGGAATGCGAACGTTCGATCCTCTGAGCCATCGCGGTTCTTACCTTAATCTTGCATTTTTTGTTGACAACTTAACATTTTCTTACCAGACTGTTGGTGCTATTAAAATTGAGTATTATGGTAAATATAAATACAGTCGAACCTCGCTAACTCGAACCTCGATTTCACGAATTTTTCGATATCTCAAAAAAAAAATTCCCTTCAAATTTCCTATACACTCAATGTTAAAAAAACCTTGATTACTCGAATTTTTTTTTCTAATCCCTCGATAACTTGAATTTTTTTTTTTTTTCATAAATAGTGTGGATTTTTTTCTGAAAATAAAAAAAAATATTCCAAAAAAATTTTTAAGAATAGAAAACTAATTCTCATAATCATAACCAATTCTCAAACAAGCACTTTCTGCAGTAGACACTATAAGGAGATTTATTGAGAGACAGCCGAATATGTCAGAGGAGACATTTAAAGCTATAGTCCACTTATAGACAAAGTGTTATAGACAAACTTTCTTACACATCTCTAAAGCAAACAATTCAATCTTTTTAAGTGTAAAAAGTGTTCTTAGAATAAATATGGAATAGTAAATAAGGTATGTAAAGAGCATTTTTCTTTATTCTAACATCGATAACATGCGATTTTCGATCATTCGAATTTTCGATATCTCGAATTTTTTCTCCTCTCCTTTCACGTTCGAGATATCGAGGTTTGACTGTATAATGAAATACATTTTATCTTATTAGGTTTGCTTCCACTATTTCAGTTTCTTACGTTACGAACTCTGTTTAAAAGATGACTACCATATCGTCTATATGCATGTAGTGATGATGAGAATCGTAAAACAAGTTGGAAATAAAGGAAATAAAAAAAATAATAATATTCGCTATATTTGGAGATAAATGCAGCTGATCGCAATTGGAGAGCAATTTACGGCAGCTTACGAAAATCAGTTTCATCATGTATCGAAACATCAGGATGCTTTTCAAAAATCCAATTTTATTTAAATAATGTAAACTAATGAATGAAGTCATTTGTTTAAACAATGGATCATCGAATACTCTTAAACATACATATATTAATGATTTTAAAATACCACAAAACATTAACTAATTTCTTCAGTTGTAGAAAAAGACTACTCTACTTGTACACCATGTAGATGGAATCAGTGTTGCCAGATTGGGCTACTTTTAAAACTCCCCGCTACACAAATTCGAATTTGGGCTACTCATTATTTTTCAAAAGCTACAAACCTTAAAAATGCGCTACTTAGAGAATTTCTTGCTACTTATATCAGAGAAATACTTTTATAAAAAAATAAAATTTTCTATCCTGTTCTAAAATGAGAGATTCTGTAAAGTCTGCAGTTTCTTTATCTTTTTAAAAAAAAAATTTCTTTTATTTCTGAAAGCGCATCAGCTTTAGTTTTGGATTCTGGTTTTGTTTTGTCGCGCAGAGTTCAGAATCTCTCCATATCTATGCTTCAAATTATAGACTCGTGAAAACACAGATATAATGGAAAAAATGCACGGCTAGTATGAAGGGGAAAAAAAGCTTCAACTCCAACCATTATTAATCGCTTATCATCTGGAAAAATCGCGTGACCTGTAATCTGAGCTAAAACGAAATATTGAATTTGGCGAAATTATGAACGTAGCTCATCGAAATTTAAGTCCCTCAGTGGACTGATCGTTAAGACACGGTTCCCAGCACATCATTGAAGTCAAACATCACTGGCTAGGGCCGGGATAGCCTGGTCGGTAGGGCACTGGGCCCATATCCAAGAGGTCGTGGGTTCGATCCTCGCTAACCGAAGACTCCCCGTGTAGTAAATGGTGACTGATGCACGTTAAATCTGTCGAGTCTCAAAGTCCTCCATGTTCCCACAACAAATCAATACCTCTGTGGGTAATGATCCAGGAGTTTCCTTGTCTTCTGGATTAGTTCAAAATTACAAGGCTACGGAGTTGAACGTTAGTAGTCGTAAACCCATGAAGTTGGGTCGGCTGTTCAACGACGGTTATAAAATAAAAAAAAACATCACTGGCTGAGCCGCGATGGCACAGGGGAGAGAGTGTTCGCCTTCCAATGAGGTGAACCGGGATTCGATCCCGGCGATGGCTGGTCGATACGAATTCCGCATCCTGCTTGCACCGACCACAGAGCTGACGTGAAATATCCTCAGTGGTAGACGGATCATGGGTTTGAGTCCCCTTGCCGTGTGGCTAACCGTGAGAGTTCTCGTGGTCTTCCTCTCCATGTAACGCAAAGGCCGGTTAGTCCCATCAAAAAGACCTCCACGATGGCAAAATTTTTCCCAATACTTGATCCAGAAGTTCCCTTGTCTTCTGAATTGGATTCAAAAATACAAGGCTACGGAGTTGAACATTAATAGCCGTAAACCCAAAAAATTGGGTCGGCTGTTCAACGACGGTTATAAAAAAAAAAATAAAACATCACTAGCTGCGGTCAGTGTGCGGTGGGTGTTTCTTTTTCTATTATTTACAGTTCTTAATTTATAAACACAAAAACAATAAAATTCAAGAAAAATTTCAAAAACAGTACATAATCATGATGAAAATAGCTGGTTTCCGATAAATATTGCTGAGAAAATTGTGGAAATCAGGCATTTTCTTAAAATTCAGAACGACAATCGCTACGGCTAAGAAAAAATTTGTTTTATAAACTATAGAAAATCAAGCACTTTTTAAAAACCCCGAACAAAAAAAGCACCGGCTTTTAAAAAACGTAAATCAAAAATAAGCACCTTCAATCACTTTTTAAAAATACTATGCCCCCTGTTAAAAATTTAATTGTAGGAACTGTTTTAGATATTATATTCTTGATAAACTTGTTTTATTAGATCAATCAGTGGAAAAAGATAATTACTTTTATTACTTTATTTTACTGACATTATTAACAACTTGAATAAACGGGTGTCATCAATGTTTTAAAAATGCCCCCCTCCACTCCTTTCATTTTTTCCCCTCTTTTATATTTTTTTCTGTTCTAATACCAGTAGTATAAAACTCTGGATCGATTCCAAAAACAAAAGTAAAATGGAAAAGAGTTCAGAACAGTTTAAGAATTGAAATATTCTTTAACATTGAAAAAAATGAAAATGTTCTTTATCTCAATTTTCAGCTTTTCAAAATAAAATCAAAAATAGAACTTTTTAAACAAATACACACTGGACAAACTGAAAGAGGTTTGAAAAATTAAAACAGATAAAAAGAGAAATTCGATTTGAAATAAATTTCTACTTCAGAAGATGTTTCAAAAAATTTAACATAACAGAAAAAATAAGTCTCCAGGAAGAAAAAGATAAGAAAAGAATCACGTGATAATTAACATGCCAGTGGTTTCCAATTTTTTTCAATCTATGGAACCCACACTTTACATCCAATTAAAAACTTATTTATTTTAATAAAATATCATTCATTAAATTTTATTATAATTTTTCATTACTAATTTTAAATTAGGTTTTATATCCGACAGTTAAAAGCGCATTCATAATCTAGTAATTATTTTTTGGTGTATATACATGAACTGAAAAACCATGAAATAAGAAACATTAGGGTTTTCCTTGAAGTGAATATTAAAACCCTTTTAACTCTTCCAGAGGATTTCGAGGAACGCCATTTTTTAATCACAGGAGCAGACGATAAATTCGCTACTTTTATCAACTTATTAGAATGCGCATTTAAAACTATTGATAAACATTCAACCAAGAAATAACCCTTTTGACACAATCAAAACAATTAATCAAACACCTGCATTAAGAGAGAATAACTTGCTCATATTCCTAACTCTGCGGCTAGTAAAAAAAAAATAGTAAACTGAATAATAATTTATATTTTAATATTTACATACATTTAGCTGAAAAAATAAATGAGACACATGGCTCTGGTCGCACTGCATGCTAATCGTGCAATTTTTTTTTCAATGCGTGAATTAAAGCAAGAAATGTTTCAATTAGAAAATGCGTAAGTTCGAAATTTTTTTTCAATGCGTGAATTGGAAAATATAACATCTCATAAGATATTTTCAATCACAAGCTTTCACAGGTTTTTTCACTATTTTTTAGATCCGTCAACTATTCTTGGTGTAATTATAGCCTATAAGCGAAATCTCTGGTTAATTATCATACCATTTAAAAAAAAAGGAAAAAAAATTATTGTATATAGAATGCAAGAAGAAATTAATGGATGAAAAACTTGAAAAAAAAAATAGAATTTGTGTGTGTTTAGCAACATTAATAATGATTTGCGAAATTTGAAGTATAGATAAACGAATTTAATTTGTTCAAATTATTTTTCATTCACTAAGTATTTAAAAATATGGCCAAAGATTACAAAAAATAATATTAAAGTTGCCAAACTTCTTAAATCCTTAATTTAGTAAGATTATATGCAAAGTTTAAAATAACCTGGTACACTGAAGTAGGGACATTGCGCGAAACCCAAACGATACTGCGTACTTCAGATATCAAAACCACTTCCAGTAATCCTGACTTAAACTATGTCTGAAGCAAAAAAATAAATAAAAGTGTGGAAATAAACTAATAAAAAATATCACTAGCGTAACTAGGAGTGACTCCTAGTTACTCTAGATCTATAGAACTCTTGTTTCATTAAAAAAAAACAAAAAAACATCCGTGATTTCAAATTAAGTAAATGAAGTAAAATATTTCAAAAATTGCGTTAAGTATCTTAAATGGTTCCAAACATTTCAAATATCACTTTAAAAAAAAGCATTCTAAGGTGATGTAGTCACAAAAAAGTCAAAATTTGTTTCCATACATTAAAATAAGCTCAAGGCTTTAAAAAGTTCTATGATAAAAATAGCTTTTAAAAAAGTCTAAATCTACTGCAAATATAAAATCAGAACATTATCTAAATTATAGTTAAAAAAACATTAATTAAAAAATAGTCAATAAAAAACATTAAAAATTAAAGATTACTTACATTCGAATTAAACACAACGCCAAAGTTTTCCTTTAAAAAGACGCTAACAGAACTGGTAAAACTGAAATAAAAATTGTATTTTAGAATACTGAACATCAAAAAAGAAAGAAAGATTTGCTTTGAAGTTCTGACGCAACAAATCAGTCGCCAATAAGAGATAGAGGCTGCTTTCCCCCCATTCCTGCGTATCCCCTTCTTCTCAATCGGAGTTTAAAGGAACGATAGTTTTAAAATGCCAATTTTGAATTTTAACGAATCTCGTATAATCCAACATTAAACGAGAAAAATTGTATGTTCTGAAAAAAATACTTTTAAATTTTCCTTTCGGCTTTTTCACAGCCTATAATAAATTGTATTACAATTTCTTTTCAAACTCATACTTAAGGAAAAAAAAAAAAGACAATAATGTGATTTTGATTATTCAATAAATTCTCAACTTGTTTAATTGTTCTTTCCCAAATTACCAATAACTATCACTAGAAATAAACTGGTGTTTTTTATGCATTAAAAATATTACTTTAAACCAATGTTTTAATAAATTGAGTGCAATTTGGGTTGAAAATATTTCTTATTTCACTCGCTACTTTCTAAAACAACTTAATTACACAAATACCTTTATTATTTACAAATAAAAAAAGTCATGCTAATGTTCTCTTCGTCACGTGTAGTTAATAACTAGTTCTTTATTATAAAGTTTTACAGTTTCTTTTTACTGTAGTACTGTATTATATTTTTTACATCGTTTAAGTAAAGTAATAGCAAAATGGCCACATTTTAACAAGACCGGTATTTTAACATGATATGCATTATTTTTATTTTATTTTATAACCGTCGTTGAACCGATCCAATTTTATGGGTTTACGATTACTAATGTTCAACTCCTTAGCCTTGTCATTTTGAACCTAATAGGAAGACAAGGGAACTCCTGGATAGAGTATTGGGAAAAATTTAAGGAGATAATCCGCATTTGCGTTACATGGAGAGGAAAACCACGAGAACTTCCCAGGGTAAGCCAGACGGCAATGGGACTCTAACCCATGATCCGTCGACCACTGAGGATATTTCACGTCAGCACTGTGGTCGGTGCAAGCCGGATGCGGATTCGTATCGACCAGTCATCGCTGGGATTAGAACCCGGTTCGCCTCATTAGTAGGAGAACGCTCTATCCCCTGAGCATCCACAGATCGCTTATTGTGTATTTTATAACCGTCGTTGAACAGTCGACCCAATTTTTTGGTTTACGATTTCGAAATTTTAACTCCGTAGCCTTGCAATTTTGAACCCAAACCAGAAGACAAGGGAACTTCTGGATCAAGTGAAGGGAGAAATTTGCCTTCGTGGAGGACGTTTTGATGGAACTGACCCGCATTTGCTTTACATGGAGAGACCACGAGAACCTCCCACAATTAGCCTGACGGCAAAGGGACTCTAACCCATAATTCGTCTACCACTGAGGATATTTATACGCCAGCACTGTGGTCAGTACAAGCCAGGTGCAGAATTCATGCCATTGCTGGAGTTCAACCCGGGCTACCTCATTGGAAATCGAACCCTCTATCCCCTGAGCCACCACANGGGGGGGGGGAGAAAGACAAATGTAAACGAACTAAATTTTGTCCTCGGCAAACGCTTCTTCCTTTATTCGTCCGAAATGAATATTCTGCGTTCAGCTGTATAGGCTAAATACCAAATATTTGTATGTTGCATCGCTAATTTAGTAGCTGCAATTGCTGTTTATTTTTTAAAATTTAATTTTTTTAATTATGATTTTACAGTGTTGAGCATAATCTTGTATGTCTTTGCAATTTAAAAACTCATTGAAAAAGTTTTTTTGCAGTAACGGACCCTATTTACACAAATTCACAAAAGCGGACCCTGGTAGAAAGAATGTGACTTTACGTTTATTTTATATTCACAAATTACGAGTTATTTTTTTCACAATTTCACGAAAACGGGCCTTTCACAAAACGTCTGGACAGACCCCTGATAGTAAAATTTTTCAAACATAAGCATTTTCTTCATTTAACGTTTTCTAGATGCGAATTTTTGCAACGACCAAAACTAAGTTGTCGCTATAATATCATAGAATCAACGTTGGTAGAGGGGGAGGATGTGCTCCTTACAAATAGTTAACCAAAGCTTAGGAATCTTTTTAATGTCTAATTTCCCCCCCCCCCAAAACAATATAATTTTTTTCGTTAAAGTAATTAAAAACTTCAAATAATTATGTTCTAGTAGTTCCCTGCACACTTCGATTAAATAACTTCATAAAACAAAAATTGTCGAATGCGATGAAAGAAAGCCCAATGTCCAAAATGAATAAATAAACACATTGAATAACTTTCGATCTAAATGCTTGGATTTTCACTTACTAGATCTCAATCATTATAGTTCTAAGGCATAATCCTAAATACGCTAATTAATTAGTGCAGACGATATTTTATCTGATTTCATAAATATTAATTATTTTATACATAATTAATATTTATGAAATCAGAACAAACCAAAGATATTTCTTTGAATAAACATATCCAATAACCAAGAGTTTAAACAGAAGAGCGAACTCATTTTTGAATCTGAAAATGCTAATTTGACATTTTGAATATTTCGCTATATGAAGAAAATGTTTTAAGCGAAACGAAAAAATGTTGTTCTCGTTAAACTCGTTTTTCGAAAGACATGCAAAAGAATAATTATAAATGATTTATTTTTATTTTTTTTATTTCAAAAGTCGAAAAATTTTAAAATGTAATGTATATCAAATTTTAGAACTAAATTTTTAAATTTTCAAAAATTAAAGTATGCTATTCTAAATGACAAAACACAAAATTTTAAATGACAAAATAAAAAGCTTTTTAAGTCAATCGAAATTTTTTTATGACAAAAAACTAAAATTCCAGATATCCCATTACTTACTAATAGCGAAGAACAACTTTAAATTGTAAGGTATGCTAATTTTTACATCATTTTAAAAGTAATTTTAAATGGCAAAATGCAAAATTTATTCAAAATGGCAAATGCAATAATCATTGTTTTTGAGATAAAGCTTTCAAAACCTGGGTCTTGGTGTTCAGTAAAAACCGCTCTTAATACATTTTTTCATCCTTTTTAAAAAAGAAAATAGAAATCAATATGAACACAAGTAAAAGACAGAAACACCTACAAAATTTGAAAAATTACAGAGGAAGGTAAATGTAACAAACATCAAAAGAGGTTTAATTGTATATTGAAACTTGAACCTTCCATTTCTCTGTTTCTTTCCGCAATCAAATCTGCCGTATAATTTATTACATACGCTTTCCTTTTCTGTGATAGTCAGATTTCGTTAAATTTAATCACTTATACATTAATTTGCCATCATGTAGAGTTTTTTTTTTCAGTTTTTGATAAGGATTCTAAAAATGCATATTAAGGGCAATCTTCGCAAAACACCCTATATATTGTCAAATATTTTGAAACGTTTAAAATATAATAATGGTAATGATCGACAAATCAATGTATTAAAATTTATAGGTGTTTAATAAAACACCAAATATCTGTAAAATATCCAAATGATATTATAAATTGCATTGTTTGGAAATATCATTAAAAATTATGAAGAAATTGTTTGTTACTTGAGGAATCTCTATTCTATAATGTCAGAACTGTTTGTCAATATTTTATTACTTTCTCTGCTATAAAGAATGTAACTTAACTAACGAAGTTGAATTTTAGTTTATTACGGTTCAGGGTAGGAGTAATGCCAAGCATTTTTGGTTTATGCTATTAATATTATGATATTAATAAACAATTTTTTAAAAAAAACTATTCTAGTTCCATAAATATAATAATATAACAAAAAATTATTAACTTAATATTTTAAATATGCTGGTATATTGTTTTAAAACTCCACTTAAAAAGCAAATAAATACTAAGCATCTGAATATTTCGCTAGTAATGCATGTAAAATAGTGATTAATATTAACAAATTTACAAACCTTTAAATATCAATTTTAATAAAGCTTAATAACTTTCCTTAATTAGCTCCTTAATAAATAGTTATTTTTTTATTTTTGGAAGATGAAATGAGCTATTTTAAAAACTATTAAACTTTGCCAAAATAACTTAAAGCTGGGAAGTTAGACTGATTTTTAAACTATTAAAATCCTGATTTTTAAACTATTAAAATCCTAAAATGTATATTATATTTTATGTGTATTTAATAATAGCACTAGCTGCATCTTCAATATTTGTACTGGTGTAACTAATTGATAGTATTTAATTATTCTTCGTCGCCAATTAGCACAATTTTTTAATGAATTTATGTAAAAAAAGAAAATGAATCCTTCCAGTAACAACTAAATAATTTCGCAATGAAACAAATTTAAACACTTGATAAATCCCAACCATTACTTACAATCTTGTCAATTTTTTAAAAATAAAACTAAAATGTCGTTTTAGCAAACTGATTAAAAAAATCCTAATAAATACGGAGTTTAGAATTTCAAACTATAATTCATTGAAAATTCACCAGTACGAAAGAGAATACTTCTCATCTATTTAAAATAAATAAATGAATTTCAATTCATCTGAAGCTTTCAAGGATTGTTATAATATCTTATAGTTTACTCCCCCTTATTTGCTATTTGGAATGTTCCAGTTAAAGTCGCCAATTCAAAATCTCAGTAATGTTCCACAACAATGTTTGAAATTAATGATACTTATTATTTTTACAATTACGAATTTTTATTTCGCATTTCAATCAAATAGCCGAAAACATAATAATATGAAAAAATAATAATACATTATCTCATAGACGAAAATCGCAAAATAAATGATTTTATATGGATATACGATTTTCGGAATAGTTTTAATTATCTCTAGTTTTTAAATTAAACAATTTATGTATCCAAATTTCAAATGAAGTGTTTCTACGGCATCAATTAATTGCTTTCTTTTAGTTAACTTGTTTCTGTAACTGTGAGGATAGAAACATGCGATAAAAAATTCGTCAACTTTCCGATGGACTAGAGAGCTCGAATCTCATTTGGAGCACTGTACCTTTAGTTTTAATAGTTTCCTGTTTGCATTTCATGAGCAAAATCAGTTTAGCGTCAGTAAAAATTTCGATCAGTTTCCGACTAACTGAAGTGCTCAAATCTTATCTTAAACTTTATGCCTAGTACAAATTATGCAAGTATAAATTCAATTATTTTGCATTTTAATTTTATATAGATATTTTGGACTCCAATTTTATATTGATATTTTTTTGAATTCCAATTTTACATTGATAATTTTTGAATTTTAATTTTATATTGATTTTTCATAATTGATATTTTTATTTTATCTCCTTCATAAGCTTCTTCCTTTGATTAGATATAATCAACGAAGAATATAAATTAATTTTGAATTAAAATGATGAATAGCTGTATCAAATTTCATTTCTCTCTTAAATATTACTTACTCCTTGGCTTTCATATTAATTATTTATAAATTTTTTTATTTTTTTTTATTTAAAAATTAAATCTCTAGAAAAAAAATTTTATAAAAAATTTACCCATTTTTCATCTTTTTCAATAAAAATCATTCTCTAACAAAATTTTCAGGCCATTTAAATTTAAAAAAATTTCAAAACATTCGGATTTCAAAAAATTTAAAATTTCTTTATCACAAGATTAAGTAGTTGAAAAATATACAAGTAAATTTCAAAGAATTACAAAATTTACTAATTTAAATTACACTCTTTAAGAAAATTGTGGATTTAAAAGTTACCTTTCCTTCATCTTGAGAATCGCACTATTTATAAATTTTTAAAGGAGTTTCAGAATAATAGTTTAAAAATTAATACAGAATAATAATTTTGAAGTTAAATATTGAACGTTCCCGCGTTTTCCGCAAGAGAGAAATAATATTAAATTTGATAAATTTATGGGCAGTTGTTAAATTAAAAATATGACTTAACAAAACGTTTACCTATTTATTAAAATGAAAAATGCCTCCCCCCCCTACTCTTGGGCAAATAAAAAATTCTATGCTTATTTTTTACTTCTACACATTTCGAACGAACAAAAAATAGCTTATAAAACAATTACCTTTCAATCTTATGAGGTTCTAGGTAGACATTAGATGCTGTGTGTGTTGCGTCAGACAAATTTCTAATGTTGAAGATTTACTTTGAGTTCATAAATATTCTTGGAAATTACTCTAACAATTTTGGGAGAATCCGATTTAAAAACACAAAAATTTCGTTAGTTACCATTGCCTCGTTAGTAACAGCAATTCAATTCTTTGTTTGCAAACGCTACGCAAAGAAATTTGGCGAAAGAGCATGTTTGACTTGAAAGTCTCCGCCAAGAATGCCAAGTGGCGCCCGAAATCGTGAGCTTTTCCGTGAAAGTGTCCTGGATTGTGAGGTTAAATCATCTATATCAGTGTTTCCAAAACTTATGAATTACCGTACCCTTTCTAAATTTTTCGTAACGCTGTGTACCACTAATAATAAAATGAATGTTTTTTTTTACTGTAAAAAATTGCACAAAAGTTAAAAATCACAACTGGCTGTTGACACCACTAAATATTAACTGCTAACTCTGCAAAAAATAGCCAATAGAAAAATACGCAATTGTAAATTTTCATGTCTAATTTTGTTTTGATATAAAAAAGTTTTTGAAATTTACGTTTGTTTCGAGATATTTTGCATAAGAGGGCGTACTCCCGCTATACTGTTCCCGTTCCTCTGGGGTTACGCGTACCACACTTTGGGAAACACTGATCTATATCACTTTTCGCACACTAGTTAAGGAGAGGTGATTAAGGTCTTCAAAAGACTGCAAGTTCGTGCTCTGAAAAACCACCCAGCGATTTACTATCGTTTAATCTTAGAACAAGAACGTTTATAGTTCCTGCAATTCAAGAATTTCGACGTCAATAATATTTTCCATTCAAACGGGCTTATATTGTTCTTGGGTAAGATTAGTTACGGGATGTCCCGCAGTGGGCTGATCGTCAAGACACGGTTTGGAGCAGATCACTGTAGTCAAGCATCACTGACTGCGGTCAGTGTGCGGGTGGGTGATCACTTGGATCAGTCTGTGTAGGGACCGAGGGTGTGCTCGATTTCACGTGCAGGTCGTCGGGCTACCGAAGCGTAGGTGCCATACTCTCTGCAGAGGATCAAAATTGAGATAGCACGTCATCCTCAGGGATGTTTCCCATACCGTCGCCAATAGCGAATTGTACAGCTCTAGTGCGACGCAAATATACTACAATAACAACTACGTGATAGGATGTGACATTTATGAAAATGTTAACTATAGTATCATTCTAATTTTTAACTGAACTTGAATCGCGTTCGTAAGATTAGCTTTTAAAGGCTCCAGATTCATCTGTACGGATAACGCTTTCTTAATATCGAAATTTTTTTAATTTTAAAATCTAGTTTAATGTTACATTGCTGATAATGTTAATGCATTACTGATATGTTTAGGGAAACATTTTAGTATGACAAGAATTATTGCATTTGGTAGATCTATTTAGCGGAGTTCTTCAAAAATAGTCCCTTTTCACTTGATCAAAAGAATGCATCCAATTTTTGTTAGTATTTGTCATATTTATAAAAGTTCATTTTTTAATGCTAACCCATTATAAGCCATCAAACATTTTCAGCCCTGTTAGAAAAAAGGAATAAACGAAAGTTCAATAAAACACTTTAGCTGAATTTTGTTATTTTACAAAGCATGAAAGCATGTGAAAGTGTGAAACGTAGTGCAAAAATGTGAAGTTAATTTTAAAACTTGATATATTTACAATTTTAACATAGTATTGGAAGACCTTTGCTTGTGACGAAATTAAAGTAATCCAAATTTTCTAGATTTAATCTAGTTCTAGTTCATTTACGTCGTACTAAGAGCTGCACAATGGGCTACTGGCGACGGTTAGGGAACAGAGATGGGCATTTATAATTCAGAATAGTGAATAAAGAATGATGAATAATTATTCAAAATCTTCCTGAATAATGAATAAAGATTTATTCATTAGTCAGAGATATTTTGAATAAAGAATAAATCATTCATTATTCTTTATTCAATATCCTTTATTCATTAGTAAAGAATAACTGAATAATTTCACTGGTCAACAAAAATGGGCACGGAATACTCTAATTGACTACGATTGTGACAGCTACAAATAAAACGTACATGGTAATAAACTACTTGAAATTATTTTATAAGTTACAAGTAACGATTTCAGATAAAAAGTGATTATGATTACCTGTAATCACAAGAAGATGTGATAACTGGCATATGCTTATAAGTGACTGAAATCTTTTATTTTAAACAATCAATGTAATCAATATGTACTATTAAAAGCAGTCAGTTTTACCTAATGAATAATTGTAATCTTACGAATCTGACCTAATTACCTAACGAATAATTGTAAAAATAGTTACTGCGCGAATACAAAGACATGTTGTACATACATGAGCACTTAATTACGCTGTTTGTTTATGCTTTCAAGCAATAATATGTTTCATTGAAACAGAATTCAATTTTGGTTGTTGTTGTTCATTTACGTCGCACTAGAGCTGCACAATGGGCTATTGGCGACGGTCTGGGAAACATCCCTGATGATGAGCTTCTCACGAATCCTCACAAT
>NC_092214.1:704619-749305 GCF_043381705.1 Parasteatoda tepidariorum
CGCGAAATCGAGCACTTTACGGTAGAACAGTTTAACGAGGACCAATACCGCACACCCTCGGTCCCTACGCAGACTGATCCAAGTGGTCACCCATCCGCACACTGACCGCAGCCAGTGATGCTTGACTTCGGTGATCTGCTGGGAACCGTGTCTTAACGATCAGTCCACAGAGGGACGAATTCAATTTTGGAAATAATGAATTTATTGAGAAAGTTCCTTAGAGCAATATCAATCTTATCTTCTTTTGACAAATTAAAGGAAAAATTTCTATTCATAATTTCTGTAAATATTATGTTAACCCTCTCACTGCGTATTCTTTTATCAAAATAAATTCAAAAATTGCACATTTTTTGTCACATATTTCAAATTAGATGATTCTGAAAACAATACGGCTTTAGAATCTTTACAATTTTCCATTTTTAGTGCTTACTGTTTGTGATGTTCCTCTATGAAACACTGTGGTTTGTTCTCATGAATAACTATCACTAATATGGACAACACTTTTTATTTTAAACATGTATAAAAATAATATGAAATAAAAGGTAAGTTAGTGACATGATTTTATCTGACTTCACAAGTCAGTTCCGAGAACGCTTCTCTCTCTTATTTTATTTTATTACTTTTTGGAGGTGAGTGAGCGAAGCGTCCTCTGGCGAAGATGTCCGCACACTACAAAAACCATAAATGTAGGGCTAAATATTCTGAAAGACGGGGAGGGGTAATTTTAGGTATTAGCAGTTATTACAATAGAATTACTTTCTTCTTTTAATGAACTTTAAAAATATTAAAAACTTTCAATTTTATAACTTTTCTTCTTATTATTGTTTGAGTTTGCGTCAGAAAGTGGTTAAAATTTCCATTTTGGATAACAATGGAGATAAATTTTAGCTTACAGATTTTAAAAGAAAAATAGTTACTTGCTGTAGCCAAGGTCAAAGCACCATTTGAAATTTGAGAACTCTAGCTAGGCGAAAAGTGGTCAATTTTTCTTTTCCGCAATAAATTCTATTTAGAAATAAAATTAAGGTGACATTTGCTTGAGGATTTTAGGAATTTTGTAACACATATATATTGTCAGTTTTGTCACAAAGCTCCAGTTGAGATTCTAGCTAATCGGAAAGATGACGATATTTCGATTGACGATAAATGCTGCTTTTAGCGATCAGAAAAATGATCAAAACTGTCCATTTAGCAAGAAATACCTGTTAAATTCTGAGTGCTCATCAGAGAAATGTCGAAGTTTTCAAGATTCGAGCCTAATACAAACGATATAAATTTTAGAAGCTAATTAACTTTTTATAGTTAAGATAAGGAAAATTTATATGAAACAAAATTGGAAATCTAATGAGTTACGCACATTAATTTTGAAGTTCCCACAATAAAGAGGAAAAAAACTCAAAAATGCGGAATCAAATATTCTTAGTTCAATAAGTTTCAATAACATTAAAAATAACGACGAAGGAAAAATAATAAACCGCTAAACAAAGCTAAATTCGATAAAAATGAGAATTTACTTACAAACTCTATTTAAATATACTTAGTTTTGGAAATGCCATAAATTTTCTGCATTTATTTTCGACACAAAATACATTAATTCTTTACAATAATCTGAAAAAATTGAAAAAATCGTTTGGAATAAGCAAAAACTAAAAGATTCGAGATATCCATACTGTCATGCCTCTGAAAATCGTTGCTATTGTATAAAAAATATATTTAGATTTAAACAAAATTCATAGCAAGAGATAGGAAGAAATTGAAGGAATTAAAACTAATACTAATAAGAAAAATTACTTACACTCGAACTTAACTAAACAATAAAAATGTTGTCTCAAATTCGAACTTACTATTTTCCCCAGTACGAGGGGAAAAAAAAAGAAAAAGGAAATGTTTTAAATGAACTTTAATAAATCTCGCCAAATCAAACGGCAGCATCATATTTCACCTCTTTATGAGTTGCGCGTGCGTAGCAGGTTTTTGCAACGACGTGATATATATTTTTTTTGTGTTTTCTCATTTAATAATTTTAAAGATTTTTTTTAAATATGTTTCTTGTACTAGTTTCCATTATTTTTATTATTTGCTTTGCATTTTTTTAAATTTTTATCCCTATAAGTTATAAAAAAAAAGATAAAACGTATTATGGTTAAGAAAATTTCATTCAATTATACTTATATTATTGCATATAATTGCATGAAGCTACTTGATCAGAGATCAATTAAATCTTTGGATGTTTCAAATGATTTTAAATTGTTCCAAAATAATAACTGCCGTTCAGGAATCAAATTTCCAAGGTTTTTATATTGAGTGTCTTTTTTTTTCATCTGCGTAAGGAGTGTCTCGTGTAGGAAGTTTTATTTTTGCAACAGGCGATCATCTCAACATCTGTCCAGTTGTCATCGTTAAAAGAATTTTTTGAATTATCAGTTCAAAAATTTTAATCCTTCTTTGGAATATCATCTTTACCATCTTATCCAAGTATGATAAAATGCGGTTAAAATGAATAATCTATCAGAATTTATCACACTTACTAGTTGTAATTATTAATAATTACATATGAAATTTTATTAGTTGAAAAATTTTCAACACATTTGGCCAGAGTTTCTAATACTTATGGTAATTTCATGTGCAACCAGCTAGACAATGTCGCTTTCTTGTTTACTTTAGATGCGGACGTCCGCCCTTTACTTACTTGTGTGATGCTAGACGGTTTTAATTCTTTCTGATTATTTTTACTTTTTTTAAAAAAAACACAACCTAAAAAAGCATCACTGTATGATATACTGTGTCAATGTATACCAAGCGGTAGCATTTACCTTAAAAAAAAACAGTGCAGGGACATAACGGGCAGTGGAACTCAATAACTATGAAGAACTATCAACTATGAAGAACTATCAAGAACTAATGAACTCAAGATTTCTAAAATTGACCAGCATCAATAGATCTATTATTTCAAGTTATATCTATTAAATCATCTATTAGATCTATTATTTTAATTTAAACATGATGATAGAGTTAGATCAAATTTTTAGATCTGGTACTTTAAATGTGAACTTAGGTAAAAGTTCGCATAGCACGCAGTCCTTTTTTTTTTAATTCTTCAAGGCAATATGTTATACAAAAATTACATTTGAGTAGTAGTTGCATTAAATTATGATGAACTAACTACACTTACCAAACTTCAATGGCAAATATTAATAATAATCACTTGGTGTGATTAATTACAAGACATTTACCAAAAAAACTTATTAATAATAGCCGTTTATTATTAAAACATATTCGTAACATTTATTTAAAAATTCGTACGTTTTTCGCCGGAGCACACAGTCGAAAACGGTAATCAGTAATCTTGATGAGGTTTTCCCAAAATTCTCTGGTAGTATAAAATTATTTAATTCACGATAATTTTGAAAAAAAAATTATATTTCTAAGTAAAACCTAAAATTTTCAAACCAACATGTGCACAAGATACTGAAGAAATGAAGAGACAGATGGAAGAAAAAGAAGAAGAAAAACGTAAATATAAGGGTTTCCATGCTTTTCTTTGACGTTGGACAATTACTTGCAATACAAAAATCATCGTAAGTCGATTTTTCTACATTATCGAAAAAGTCACCTTGAATAGATAGCTACTTAGTTTGTTTTTTAATTGTAACTTGGAGTTACATTTTCTGTTTGCAAATTAAAGGTTTAGTCGGAGTTACATTGAAACGAAATTTTAGAAAACTGCTAAGAAACTGATTTTTGAAAAATAAAATTTTTGTAATATTCATAATAAGATGCCAAATATATAAAAACCCCAATTTCGTTTTTTTTTTCGCTTGTACGGCAATATTTTGCTTAAGTTTTTTTTTTGTTTTGATTAAATAATAGAGTTCAAATAATTCATTAACTGCTAACTTATTGGTTTTGTTTTTCTTCAATGACACAAATTACAACCTTTGGAAATAAACGAGTGCTTAAGCATAGGAAGTAATATTTTTAGACCAATATTTTAATTAATTTATTGCAATTTTATTTTGAAACATTTCTTATCCCATACGCTACTTTTATAAAGGAACTTAACAATTCTACACGCAACTTTTTTTAACAAATAAAAAAAAGAAAAAAATATGCCAGTTTTCTTTTGTCAATTGTAGTTACTTTTTAAACTTATTTCAATGCATTTATTGTTTTCCATGCATGTTTCTTTATTCTGAAATGATTTTCTTCTCACCTGATTACAAAAATTTAACAGTAGTAGTCAAATATCAGCTTGCCTGATAGCGACCGGCAAGAATTATAATAAAACACAAAATGAGAAAACTTAATTTTCCATGTTTTACTTTAGAAAATATAAAGATGACATCAATTAAGTTATAAAATGTACTCAAAGAATTTATATTGCCGTGAATAAAGAAAGCATTGTTTTTCGTTTAGACGTTTAAGAACTTTCATTGAAATCGATTAAGTCTCGTAACTTTAAACAGAAAAAAAGAAAAAAAAATGTTCAAGGTCGAAGAAAGTAAAAGCCCGAACTTCAAAAATAAAATGTATTAATGGTTAAATTTTTTTTCAATTTCTTCAAAATATTTGAATAATAAATATAATTCATAAATATTTGAATAATAAATATAATTCATAAATATTTGAATAATGTCATTATTCAAATATTTATGTGCTTTAATTATAACTCCTTAATTTTAAACATTCATGAGCCAGTGTAATATTTTCATTATTATATGTCCAGATTTGAAGTGCAAAATAGATTTGAAAACAGAGATGGCGCATATAACATGAAATTATGCACTTTTATAGCTTTGGAAAGAAGGAAACTTTATTTTTGATGTATTATAATCATTTCTTAAATATAGCAAATACAAGAAAACTTCATTTTAAAGGAAAACAGCAATTTTTATATCATTAATACTTAAAAATAATATATTCAAAAATTAAGAAGAAAGCATTTCAAAATGAAAGTATGTGTTTAAAAATAAATATTAAAAAAACTACAATTATTTACTTTGGTTTTTAGGAAATTATGACAACTGACATTTAAGTGCAGACGAATGAAATTAATCAAAAATATGCTAAATACTTAAACACAAATTATTTAATATGTGCGTTTGAATTGTGTAATTATAATTTTTAAAAAAAATACAAATAAGCCTTATTAGAGAAGTAAAAAATTATAAAACTTTGTTTCATGAATTCTTATTTCGATATTTAAATTCAGTAATATTTGAGTCA
Source organism: Parasteatoda tepidariorum (assembly GCF_043381705.1). NCBI lineage: Eukaryota > Metazoa > Arthropoda > Arachnida > Araneae > Theridiidae > Parasteatoda > Parasteatoda tepidariorum. The sequence continues at coordinate 709,846 of NC_092214.1, forward strand.
CATCAAATATTATTTATTATCTTTTCCTTCAGGGTCCTTGTTTCACCCCTTCTAAGGATTTCTTCAAAATTTAAAAAAAGATTAATTAGTATTTTAAGATTTCGCTAAATATTTACATGCCGGGCCAGGCATTTAAGTGTAAAAAATGCAAATCATCACAATGTTCGTCGGGCAATTTAATTTTCAAGCCCTGCTCAAAACAGTATTTCACCAAACAATCTTAAATTTACGCTTTCATATGTACAAGGTGTGCACTACATAAATACATATAAACTTTAAAAGACTAAAAAAACAAAGAGAAAAACAAAACCCTAATCAATAAAAAAACCGAAATTGAAATTACTAGGAACACCAAATCATTTTCCACTCCATTCCTTATTTTAATTCAAATATTGGGCTAGATAAGTTACTGCTTATTCAAGAATATTCATAGTAAATTATACACGTTTATTTCTGAATTAAATATAAATTCCTGTATGGTAATGAGTTTTTCTCTTAGAAGCTTTAACTTTTAAAGAGTTTAATTGAAATAAATTATTTTTAAGGCAATATTTGCTGTATTTAAAAGACAGGATTTTATTTCATCCTTACAGTCTGCAGGGTTATTCCATCTGCCATTATTATTATTATTAATGCCCTGTTTGGTTTTGAATTAATATCTGAGTTCAACACATCTACTAATAATCTACTTATTAGTTTTATCCAGATAAAATTAGTAAGTATACCGGTAAAAATGACTAGTTAAATAAAAGTAACAAGAATTTCGTAAAATAAAATTATGTTTTATCACTGAAAATTAATGTTATTAATACAATTTAAATAAATAATTTTTCTGTAATCTTAAAATAAAAATATTCCACTTACCTTAAAAAATTCAATTTTTTGAGGAAAAAAAAAGATAAAATTTTCAAAAGGATTTGGGAGGGATTTTAAAAAGATTGAAATTCAAACTTTAAATTACACAAACGATCTTGTATTTGAAAGATCAAACTTATGGGAGAGTATATTCCAGAAAATGGATGCATCACCGAATTCTTAATTAGTAATCAACAACCCCTTTTACCCTTTTTTTAAGAAAATAGACCAATATTTACTTCACCTGCTTTTTCAAACGGCTGCTTTTACTAGCACCAACAATATAGAACAAAACAATCCTAAATAGCTTCTTAAAGCAGACGATTATTTAGGAAGTCCATCATTTAAAATAGCTTTCTCTTTTTAAAAGTGACCTATTATCTTTATAGATTGCAAGTCCTATCGAAAATGAAATGCAAACTCTTGCAACAAATATAAGAAATTACGATTTTATTAAAATTTACTTTTGCTCCAGTAGACGAGAGAGAATGCTGCTTTGGTTTTCTAGGGTTGTTGTAATCTTATATTGTTTCTGTCTGCTATTTGGAATTTGCCGAACTAAAGTCGCCAATTAAAAAGTGTGAACTAAAATGCCACATAGAATTTTTTTAAATCTTGATTTTCATGAAGTGTATTAATATAAGTTGCGAAATACTTCACCATTTTGAAAAATACTGACATAAATCAGAAGTAAATATGAGAACGAAATATTTTATTACGCATTTAAATCGTGTAGTTGAAAACGTACTTATTAAAAGAGATGATTTTATGTAGGTCACGATATTCGAAGTTAAGTGTTTTTCCCAATTTTTTGTTATCGAATAGCCTTGTTATTTAATAAAATATAACATGTTCAAATTTATTTTGAAGTATCTCTTTTAGTTCTAGCTTTTTAATTTACTACTTGCTTTATCATAATCACAAAAAACTCTTTCTTTCTAATGGAGTTTTTTCTTAATTATTTTGATATTTCAGTGTTAGAGGGTGTTATCTAAAGATTGGCTGAACTTGAGTATGAACAAAAGAAGAACCATTGAAATCAGATTACTTTTAAAGGATATATTACATACAATACGCCAGTAATTGGTGGCTCAGGTAATAGAGCTCTTGCCTCCAATTAAGTTGACCCAGGTTTGAATCCCAGTGATGGCTGCTCGATACAAATTCCGCAGTCGCCGCACACTGACCACAGTGCTGACGTGAAATATCCTCAGTAGAAGACGGATCATGGGAAAGAATCTTTTTGCCATCAGGCTAACCATGGAAGGTTTTCATTTTTTTCCTCTCCATGTAGCGAAAATTGGGGTTAGTTCCATAAAAAAGTTCCTCACTAGGCATTTATTTCGTAATTGATCCAGGAGTTCCTTCGTCTTCTGACTTGGGTTCAAAATTACAAAGCTATGAAGTTGAACATTGGTAGTCTTGAAGTCAAAAAAATTGTGCCGGTTGTTTAACGACAGTTATGTAATAAAAAATGGAATGCATCAATAAAGTGATGCGTAATTGAGTGTTTAAAGTAAAAAAAAAGTTCCTTCTCATTATAAAATACATAAATAAGGAGCCGCAGTGGCTCAGCAGATCCCAATGAGATGACCCAGGTTCAAATCCCAGCGGTGGCTGGTTGATACGAATTCTTCTAGGAACGATCACAGTTCTAACGTAAAATATCCTCAGTGGTTGACGGAACATGGGTTATAATCCCCTCGCCGAAGTGCTAATCATAACCATAAAAAAGTCCTCCACGAAGGCTAGTTTCTCCCAATGCATGATCCAGGAGTTTCCTTGTCTTCTGGGTTAGGATAAAGATTACAAGGCTAAGGAATCGAATATTGATTGCTGTTAACATAGAATCGGGTCAGCTGTTCATCGCCGCTTATAATATACAAATATACATTTTATTTTATTTAATAACCGTCGTGGAACAGCCGACCCAATTTTTTGGGTTTACGACTACTAATGTTCACCTCCGTAGTCTTGTAATTTTGATTCAGGAAACAAGGGAACTCTTGGATCAAGTTTTGGGAGAAATTTGCGGTCGTGGAAAACTTTAAGATGGAACTAACACGCATTTGTGTTACATGGAGAGGAAAAATACGAAAACCTATCACGATAAGCGTGCCGAGCCTGGCCATTTCCGTCCATTATTCGCATCTTTGAGAAAGAAAGATACTTGTTTTTATACATAGAACGCACTTTATTCCCGCTAAAATATCGAAAATATTGAGAAAAAAGCTTAAAAAATTTAATAAATAAATTATCCCGAATTTATTTGGGTTTTACCTATTATTCGCTATTTCCCGAAGGAATTTTTTTTATGTATAGAGAACACTTTAAAATATCGTAAAATACACTAAAAAAATAATATAAAATAAAATAAACAAAAAAAAATTAAAAAATTAACCATCACCAGGATTCGAACCCAGGTCACCCATTTCTACGAATCTAACTCGCGCACAGCCCTAATAACCAGGACACGCTGCACACGGTGTTCCCAAGAATATTTAGCTAAAGGAACACTCTCCCGGTTAGTCAAGTAAAAATGTTTCTGACCCATTGCGCTACATGTGAAAAAAGTACGCACTTGTCTTTTGGAAATGAAATAGTGAATTTGTGCCCAGGAGCCATGTAAATATTCTTTACTCTTTTCCTCAATAAATGCTTAGAAAAAATTATTATGGATATATACTTATAAAAATACGACTGCAAAATAACAATTTGAGGGACGATAGTTACATAATGAAATATCTCTGTTTTATAGTATAAAATACCCAAGGCCGGACTAACCATTAAGCACACTAAGCACGTACTTAGGTCATCAGAGGTAAGGGGGGGCTCCACCAAGCAACAATGAAAAAAAATTCTGTACTAGACATAATTTTTTACACATTTTAATTCCATTTTTGATTTCACAAATTGATTTCCAGCACTGACATATGCCGAAGTCAAAGCATCCTTTTCGTCTCTGAAACATCTTGGGGACCGCCAAATCCCCCCCAAACTTTTACTTTTTTTTCAGTGAAAAATGCTATTTCTCTATATACGGAAGATAAGATAAGATTGAAACTTTTAAATTGTCCTTCTTTGCGGTAACTTCTGTTACAGAAAAACGTCCCGCAGTGGACTGATCGTTGAGACACGGTTCCCAGCAGATCACCGAAGTCAATCAGTGTGCGGGTGGGTGACCACTCGGATCAGTCTGCGTAGGGACCGAGGGTGTGCTGTATTGGTGCTTGTTAAACTGTTCTACCGTAAAGTGCTCGACTTCGCGTGCAGGTCGTCGGGCTACCGAAGCGGGGGTGCCTTCCCCTCTGCAGAGGATGAAAATTGTGATGGCATGTCTTCGGATCATCCTCAGGGATGTTTCCCAGACCGTCGCCAATAGCCCATTGTGCAGCTCTAGTGCGACGTAAATGAACAAATCAATCAACTGTTGCAGAACAGGAGGACGAATAAAGGAGAGATTCCTTGACTGGCATATTTTTTAAAACCAATTACGTGATTAGGAGCTACATCAATTTTCTCATTTTACGCGTGCACTTGTTAATTGAACACTTAAAACTTAAGCAGATTTTAGAGAGCGACTCGATCTTGACTAAGTGTGTGTTTTTTTATATTTCATGTTGGAGGAGATTTAGCTTAATTTTAAAAGTATAAGTCTTCTTTTAAGATTTAAAAATTCAACGAGGTTATAAGAAGAAGCAAGGATCCCCCAGAGATTCTTTGAAGACTTCACGACTGACGTAAAAAGTAACAATTTATTTTCATTAATTCAGTTTTAACTTGTGTTTCCCCTTTTCATTCATAGATTATGTTGTAACAACCTAATGGGATTTTTATTTGTCCTGAGATAAATCACTTTAATAAACTGATTTCAAATAGAATATTTAAAATGAAAATTAAATATACTATTCAATGAAAAATTTTTATTAGATTCAAAATTAATGTGGAAAAAGTAGGCATATTTTATAATGTAAAATTGGTTTAATTTATTTTAGACCAAATGAATGCAATGGCCAAATTTGATATGCTGTGCGCAAAATAAAAAGTGAACGTTCAGAATAACTTTTAATCTAATCTAATGATCGGATTTCCGCATACTCAAGCTTTGCAGTTTAAAGATTTAACCTTAAATATAAATCGTTCAAATTAATGCTGACGATGTTTTAAATTATGATATCAGACTCAAAAAGTACATTCTCAGAAAAACATATATTTCAAAAAAAAAAATCGACAGTTTTGGTATTCTCACCCTTGAAATATACACCTTGGCCGAAATCTAGAAAATATGATCCCAATAATTATACAGGAGAGCGATAAAAAGTTTGGACCTATCCATGTTAATTTTATTTTTTTCGTATTTCGCCATATCTCTGGAAATTGCTAAGCAAATCAAAAAGTTTTTGCACACAATTTTTTAAATTCCTTTATCCGAATATAATTGTATGTAAAATAATAATTATTATAATATATTTTACCTACGGAAAGGAAATTAAATTGTAAGGTATAATATTGCTAAATATGTAATTTTAAACAACAAAATACAAAAATTTAAATTAAATTGGTGGTATAATTCTAGAGAAATCAAAGTTCAAATATATGGCGTTTTGAAATTTGCTAACTCAGAAACTATTCGATCTATCTTGTTCAAATTTTGTGATTTAAAATTACATACTTTACTATGGTGTAAAAATTTATATACGTTACAACAGAAAAATGTTTCGACAACCTTCAGATAAAATAATTAATAATTATTAAAAAAAATTTAAATGAAATTATCTTTGGATTAATGAATTTTATAATTGTGTGCAAAACTCTTTTGATTCGCTTAAAAAATTTTCGTGATATCGCGAAATGCGCAAAAAGTGAAATTAATATTAAAAGTTCCGAACTTTCGACCGCCTCCTGCATAAACTATTGCTACCATATTTTTCGGATTGTAGCCAGCTGACATCCATATTTTGAGTATCAGAATTCCAAATCTGTGGAAATGAGTTTATTAAATAATTATTAAAATTTAATTTTTTAAATAAAATACGTTTTCGTGTCGGATTTTGCAATTTATTATATCATTAAAGCATCGCCTGTATTAATTAATTGGCCCATTTAAGATTTGACTTTTGAAACTATTACGAGTGAGTCCTAGTGTGTGAAAATCCGATTATTTAATGAAAATTTGCTCGGTTCACTTTTTCATTTTGCGCACACCCTTTTTCAGAAAATATTGTATAAATTTAAAAAATCTTTTTTTTCCTTCATCTAATAGGGCATGATTTTAAAAGCTTTTATAATTAAAAAAATATTGAATTCATTTCTGGTATTTTTTCTTTATTTTCATGATTAAGCTTTTAATTAAAATTCCTTTAAAAAAAGTTCAAATTCTGCATTATTTTTAAAGTCAAAACAATAATTTGAGTATAATTAATTAATAGGCGTCAAAACAATAATTTGAGTATAATTAAAACCAATTAATATAAACTGAAAAAAGGTTGCTAAAAATCAGCTACTTTAACAAGCTGATAATTTGTCCATATTTTAATAACTTTATACGTTAATAACTTTTTAAATTGCTTTTAATAGTAATGCTTTCTGAAGTCCTATGCTTTGTTCAAATAAAAAGCATAGGAAACAGATTAAAAAACAGTTGTAATATTGAATAGTGGAGTTCACTGTTAAAATGAAAATTATTAACCAGTTTCAGTTAAATACATAAAGCGACCATATTATATTAGTACATTAGCTTACGTATTAAAACATTTCTAATCCTCTTTAAAATCATAATTGAAAAAAATATAACTTCTCAAAATAATATTGGATTATTTNAGATATTGAAAACTATTAAAAATACTAGTTAATTAAGTTATTTGGTCTGTATCAGTGCAATTGGTAGGTTACAGTTGCTCTTTAAATTTAACTGATTTTAAATCTTCTATTAGAGTGCAAATAAGCAACTTTTCTAATGAAAAACAACTAAATTTCCTGTCGTTTGCACATGGTCTGTCACTTATTACAATCATTTTAAAATATTTGCGTTTAAACCTTCACCGCGCTGTGACGGGACCGACAATAAAAATAAATAAAATTGATAGATTTTTCTCGTTAAGCTGCTTCGTAGACTATCTGCAAATTTACAGTAAAATTCATGTTCAATACAATTCAATACGAAAGCATATCATGCGTCATAACATAATCACAATATCACTTATATACAAAACTCACAATTATAAATTAATAAATTTAATTATAAATTAAATTTATTATTAATTCAGAAATTGTTTTACATTAAACATAATTAATGTATAGAATATTTTGATTGATTGTTACAAATAAAACAATATTGTAAAGTAAAATTTTAAACACTACGTTTTTCAAAGGAGTGGAAATAAATCGATTTTGTCACAAAAAACGAAATAATTTCATTAATAATAATAATAAATGCCGTAAATAATGAGAAATCTTTTATAAATTCATGGAGAACCCTCACAGGTTTCTTAACATTCAAAGAGATAAAAAAAAAGAGGTGTTTGTTATTTTTATTTATTATTAATTTCGTTTATGTTCTAAATTAAGCTTTTGTATGTTTTTGTATTCTCCATAAAAATTGATTAAGTTCGATAATTTTTTTTACGTGAATATTAACTTGACGCCCACAGTGAAAATATTTTTAGCAAAAATTTAAAAAGCATATTTGAAAATATCACATAACACCCAGAAAGTTTGAATAAAAAATTAGGTTTTACTTTTTAGAATTAAAATTAAGAAAAAAAACAGCTTGTAAGTCAAGAAAATTTCTTAAAAATGAAATACCAGGAATTTTTTTATTGTGGTATTTATAACGATGGTAACTCATTTTCGTATTTATAACGATTTTAGAGCAAAATTATTTTAATTTTGCTCTAAAATCGAAAAACACGTGATTAGCCTTGAAAAACTTTCAAGGAGTTTATTGAAAAATTTTGATTTCCACCAGATTCTCTGCAAAAAGGGTTAAATTTGGCAGTTACATAAACTTATTTATTTTTGAAAACTTACTTCAGTTTTATTTAAGAAAAATATTTTTTAAAGTTTATATTGATCTTATTAATTACATTTAAGGAGCACCGAAAAATGTAAGTGCTTAGGGCCTATTTGGTGCTTAAGCCCTGTGAACCATGAAACATATTTTGGATGATGATCTAAAAAAAATCTGGATCAATGGCGACATCAGATATTTCTGCTGATATGAGCTGACCAATTTATCATCGAGCCATTTTCTCAATAAGCCAAATCATGTGGCAATTCTCTTTTTTGCCATTCAATAAAATATATCAAACACTGTGTCTCCTCAAAAACATGACGCTTCGCAATAAAACCAAGTTTAGAGTTTAATATTTGTTTTGACTCACGTGCGGTAATGCATCATGAAAATCCGATGATGTTTGCCTAGGTTCGGGCCCGAATTACGAGCCTCAGAGGCCCTAAGCACTTACAAGATTTTGATGCTCCTTAAATGTAATTAAAAATATCAACGTAAATAAGTGAAAAATGCTTTTCTTAAATAAAATTAGTGTAAGTTTACAAGAATAAATTTATATAACTGCAAGAGAAGGATCTATAATGGGAATAAAAAAAATTTCAATTAACTCTTTGAAGAATCTTCAATGCTAACCACATATTTTGTGATCTTAGAGCCGAATTAAAATTATTTTGGTAATTCTGATGTTTTATTTTTTTAAAAATTCCCTGTCCCACAAGCTTTTTTTTTTTCATTTCAATTCTATGAAATATAACAAAATTTTTTATTCAAACTTTCCGGATGTTCCGTAATATCGTTTAATATGCTTTTTATATTTTTTCTAAAAAATAAGTGAAATTTTTTTATTGTGGACCTCAAATTAAATTTATATCCATGTAAAAAAAATTATCGACCATTAACGAATTTCTATAGAGAATAAAAAAAAATTTGCAAAAGCTTAATACTGTATCAAAGTTGAATTAATAATCAATAAAATTAACAAACAATTTTTCTTTTATCTCTAAAGTGTTGGGACACCTGTGATAATTCTCTGTGAGTTTATAGAATTGTTCTTATTACCTACAGCATTTATTATTATTACTTGATTTAACTCATTTTCGTATTTATAACGATGGTAACATGCAATTGAAATATCTACTACTTTCCGATTAGCTACAGTATTCAAATCTGTACTTGAACTCCGTGCTTATTGAGAATTCAAGTCGTTTTCTGACCACAACAAATAGAGCTTATTAATAGAGTCCTATTTGTCGGTAACAAATAGAGTTATCGGCAAATATGACGTATCACAAATAGATATTTTAATCACTTAAGTAGCCGAAGTGCCCCAAATTCCACCAGCACTCTATTGACAAAACCAGTTACGATTGCTTCCGGACCACTGAAAGTTAAGTTTATCGTCATCTTATCACTAAAGAGAATTTTTTTCGTGAAACAAAACTTCGAATTTCTTCGCTTTATGAGTAGAATCTAAAAATTTCAATTGCGTCTGAAACCTAAACTCTGTGTCTGATTCAAGTTACATTTCCTAAAGATTGTAAAACAAAATTTATCTCCGTTTTATAGAAAATCAAAATTTTAACGATTTTCAAATATTAACAGGTAAAACAAGAATAAAATAAAATATAAATTTTAAGAACTATGTTTTCAGGTGGACAAAAAAGAAAAAAATATATTTTTGTCACACCTAAAACGAAAAATATAGGCGCATCACTTTCTAGCGATGGAGAGAAAGAGGAATTAAAGTTCGTGATAATAGGGGGATAGACCAGCTATCCCCCTATATATATTAGCGAACTATAGAAAAAGAGTTTTGCGTTTAAAACAGACTGATAGAGCGATTGCTTTATAACACACATATTGAATTGTGTTATAAAGCTTGTTTGTTTTATAAATGCTTGTATTGAACACTACTTTTACTGTACATTTTTAGAAGAGGAAGAAGGAAGTAAATAAAACTCAAAAAATAAAAGAAGGAAGAAAATAAAACTATCAGTTTCATTTATTTTTATTTTGTTTTTTGCGGCAGTCGTAAAGACTTCGAAGAATCTCAAGGGGTTTTTGCTTCTTTTTCTAGTCTCGTCGCATTATTAAAATTTAAAAAAGATGAAAACTTTTAAAATCAAACCAAGTCTCCTTGAATATGAAATTTAAAAAAAAAGAAAAATTAACACATACCGATTACAGATAGAGTCGCACTGTCTGTTCAAGTTTTAAATATTTAATTTTCTGGTGTATGCGGAAAATTAGTAACTGATGCTGTACTACTGCTTAGAAAAAATGATTACAAAAACCAAGAAAGAATTATTATTTAAAAAATATTTACGCAAAGAGCGATTACGTCAAAATGATTACGCAAAAAGTGATTACGCAAAAAGTGAAAACGTGAGAAGTGATTACTCAAAAAATAGGCAGCAGGTTAACAGCTCAACTTATATCAAAAAATAAGCAGGAGGCAAACAACTCAACTCAACTTGGCAGCAGGATGAAAACAACTCAACTCAGCAACAGGAGGCAAACAACTCAACTCAGCAGCAGGAGAGAAACAACTCAACTCAGCAGCAGGAGAGAAACAACTCAACTCAACTTGGCTGTGGGAGAGAAATAACTCAACTCAACAACAGGAGAGAAACAACTCAACTCAGCAGCAGGAGAGAAACAACTCAACTCAACTTGGCAGCGGGAGAGAAATAACTCAACTCAACAACAGGAGAGAAACAACTCAACTCAACTTGGCAGTAAGAGAGAAACAACTCAACTCAACTCCGCAACAAGAGGCAAACTACTCAACTCAAATTGGCAGCAGGATGAAAACAACTCAACTTCGCAACAGGAGGCGAACAACTCAACTCAGCAGCAGGTGGCAAACAACTCAACTCAACTTGGCAGCAGGATGAAAACAACTCAACTCAGCAACAGGAGGCAGATAACTCAACTCAGCAGCAGGAGAGAAACAACTCAACTCTATTCAGCAAAAGAACGCAAACAACTAAACTCAACTTGGCAGCAGGAGAGAAACAAAACTCAACTTTTAAAAAAAGGAGGCAAACAACTCAACTCAGCAACAGGAGAGAAACAATTCAACTCAACTTGGCAGCAGAATGAAAACAACTCTACACAGCAACAATAGGCAAACAACTCAACTCAACTTGGCAGCAGGAGAGAAACAACTCAACTCAACTTAGCAGCAGGAGAGAAACAACGCATCGTAACTCAGCAACAGGAGGCAAACAACTCAACTCTACTTGGCAGCAGAATGAAAACAACTCAACTCAGCATCAGGAGGCAAACAACTCAATTTGGCAGCATGATGAAAACAACTCAACTCAGCAACAGGAGGCAGATAACTCAACTCAGCAGCAGGAGAGAAACAACTCAACTCTATTCAGCAAAAGAAAGCAAACAACTAAACTCAACTTGGCAGCAGGAGAGAAACAAAAATCAACTTTAAAAAAAGGAGGCAAACAACTCAACTCAGCAACAGGAGAGAGACAATTCAACTCAACTTGGCAGCAGAATGAAAACAACTCCATTCAGTAACAATAGGCAAACAACTCAACTCAGCAACAGGAGGCAAACAACTCAACTCAACTTAGCAACAGAATGAAAACAATTCAACTCAGCAACAAGGGACAAACAACTCAACTCAAATTGGCAGCAGGAGAGAGACAACTCAACTCAGCAACAGGAGGCAAACAACTCAACTCAGCAGCGGAAGAGAAACAACTCAACTCAACTCAGTAACATGAGGCAAACAACTCAACTCAGCAGCAGGAGAGAAACAACTCAACTCAACTTGGAAGCAGGAGAACCAAGTTGAGTTGAGTTGTTGCTGAGTTGAGTTGAGAAAACTCAACTCAGCAACAGGAGGCAAACAACTCAACTCAGCAACAGGAGGCAGACAAGTCAACTCAATTTGGCAGCAGGATGAAAACAACTCAACTCAGCAAGAGGAGGCAAACAGCTTAACTCTGCAGCTAACCTGAGAGGGAGAGGGCTTTTGAAGCGAAACTGTGGCAGGCTTCACGTATCACCGTGGACTGGGTGGTAGGACACCGGACAAGTAAGTCGCTGATGGAGGGATGGCTCCTGTGTTCGAATCCCAGCTTCGGCGACCTTTTTAAAAAAATTTCTTTTTTTATCTGTTTATTTTGCATTATATTATTTTTTAATGTGTTTTTTTCGATAATCTGGAGGGTCCTGCATGTAGGAAATAATATTTTTTATTTGGAAAATGGGAAAAAACTGGAAAAATCCATCAGAATCTGTTTATTTGCTCTTTTTCGACTCCTTTTGCAACAGTTTAGATATTCTAGCACGCATGGTGTGTTCTGTGTGTGAAATCGACCATCTTTTTTTGTTAAGGAACGCACAATGGAATAATAATAAAAAAAAGAAACGAAATATCGAGAATAAGGTTCAGATTTCTTGACCTCCCAGCTCCCTTTAATATCTTGCTATAATTTTCAAACTCGGACCCTAAGTAGGAGTCTATGATGCAAACATGCCTGCTAAAGGAAATTTTTATATGTGACTTAGGGGGGGGGGCTCATTGGGCCCCTAAAGGTCTATTGCGAAGCTGAGGGGGAGAGGGCTTCTGAAGCGAAATTTTGGCGGGCTTGCCGTGAAACAGTAGTCTGGAGGTAGAGCGTTGGAATCCCAGGGCCGGACACTTTTTCAAAAAATTTCCTTTTTTTTTGGTTTATTTTACATTATATTATTTTTTAATGTGTTTTTCAATATGTCCTGCATGTAAAGTATGTCCTGCATGTCTCCTGTATGTCCTGCATGTAAGAAATAAATTTTTTTGTTCGGAAAATGGAAAAAAACAGGAAAAATCTAGGAAAATCAGCTTATTTGTTATTTTTTTAATCCTTTTGCAACATTTTGGATATTCTAGCATGCCTAAGGTGTTCTGTGTGTAAAATCCAGCATCTTTCTGCGTCAAAGAATGCGTAATGGAAAAATAAAAAAATGATAATAAAAAAATAAAATGGCGCGAATAAGGTTCAAATTTCGAGACCCCTCCGGTCCCTTTCATATCTAGCCATAATTTACAAACTCGGACCACTAGAATCCGGCAATATAATACGTGCTCTAATATAAATATGATGGGTCAATATTAAGGTACGATATCGGGCCATGTGCAAAAATTGACTATTGACTTCGAATATCCTAATTTTAACGCTATTCAACACCTTAATATATATAAGCATTCATCTTACACTTGATTGTCATATTGTGACCCACTAAAAAGCCAATAACTATTTCTTCTGGTAGGGTGCACTAGTATCCGGTAATATAATACGTATTCCAATATAAATATTATGGGTCAATATTAAAGTACGATATCGGGCCATGTGTTAAAACAGAATATTGAAGTCGAATTTCCTCATTTTAACGCTATTCAACACACTATTATATTTATGCATACATAGTAAACTACAGGGCCACATTGTTTACCCCCTAATAAGCCTATAATTATTTCCTCTGGTAGGGTGCACTAGTTTCCGGTAATATAATACGCAGTCCAACATAAATATTATGGGTCATTATTGAGAGGAAATATAGGGTCTTGTTGTGAGACAAAATATTGACATCGAATTTTTTAATTTTAACGCCAATAAAGACGCTATCATATATATACATTTGAAGTCAAAAAAGTACGAAAATATGACTAAGTCTAAAATACTTCAAAAAATTTCTAAGTGCAAAAAACATAAAAATTTTCTAAGTAAGTCAGAAGAGTTTGAAAATATTGCTGAGTCTAAATTGCGTCAAAATATTTCTAAGTTCAAACCAGTTCTGAATATTTCAAAGTTCAAACAACAAGAAAATATTTCGAAGTCCATAAAACTTCTACATTTTTCAAACTACAAAGAAATTCAAAATTTTTCCAAGTTCAAACAACTTCGAAGTTGAAAAATATTGCTATGTGGTAATAGAGAATATTGACATCGAATTTCCTCATTTTAACGCTTGTAAAGACTCTATTGTATATATGCATACATATGCATATTGTTGGCCCCTATTAGGTCTATAGTTATATCCTCTGGTAGGGTACACTAGTAACCGGTAATTTAATACCTGGTCCAATACGAATATTATGGGTCAGTATTAAGAGGAAATATAGGGTCTTGTTGTAAGACAGAATATTGACATCGAATTTTCTCATTTTAACGCTAATAAAGACACTATCATGTATATACATTCAAAGTCAAAAAAGTACGAAAATATGACTAAGTCTAAAATACTTCAAAATATTTCTAAGTGCAAAAAACATCAAAATTTTCAAAGTCAGAAGAGTTTGAAAATATTGCTAAGTCTAAATTGCCTCAAAATATTTCTATGTTCAAACAAGTTCAGAATATTTCAAAGTTCAAACAACAGGAAAAAGTCAAAAAATATGTATCGAGTGAAACTTCAAACACAAGTATGTAATACAAAAAAAAAAAAGAAAATCACGAATAGGCCTTAAAGCTATAACGACAACAAACTCTAACATGAAATCTGTAAGTGACAAATAAAGTGCAACTACTTGACATCCTTGTTTTCTGAATTGGGTTCAATATAGGAGGGTAATAAAAGATAAAAGATTAATTGCAGAGAATTTTTTTCCAAATCTAGTTCAATAAGACACAACGATTAAAAAAACATTTTCTAAAAAGAGATAAATTATTAAATTTGAAAAGAAAAATTGTATTGTTTCTGCTCACAAATTGTAATTTATTATAAAAAATATTTTTAAAAAATATTATAAAAGAGAAGAAAAAATTGTACTTGAAAAACTAACGACTAATTTTATTCATTTTGTAAAATGTATAAGTTCGTAATTGCGGGAGGGGGGGGGAAGAGTCGTAATAAACATGAAAGAGAAAAATGGGAAAAGCTGTTTTTTTCTTACTTTCAATAAAAAAAAAAAAGATCAGATTATTTAAATGAGGAATTATTTTAAAAAATGCTACTACGTAAATTAACAACTAGTTAACAATACAAAACAAAAAAATTTAAGTTAGCAAGTTTAAAGTTTATTTCATACATTCGGCCTTTTTTTAAAAGCTTATCTATTACACGTTGTTTTGATATTTATTTTACCTTTAAAATTAAAAGATTTTAGTGGTATAAAGTTATGCATTTTATCAATTACAACTATAAAATAAAATAATTATACTTAATAAAATTATCACGAATATAATAAAATGCTTTTGAATCATTGAAATAAAAAAATCATAAATTATGAGTTATAAATTTTGACAAATTAAATAACCTTTATTAACTATTAGTTCGTTAAAGCTAAAGCACTCGATGATATATATGGGTCATTCTCACAAAAACAGTCATTTTCATGTCCCCAGTATATTTTATGTTTGTTTTANCATATATATATTTCTAAGTTTCATAATTTTATGTTGGAATTTCTAAATGAATCAAACACACTTACACTTATTTGAAAACATTCAAAGCATGATTATTCGAAAATTTTAAAAATAAAGATGTTATTTTTTTATTTTAAGAATATTTCTTTTTTTTTCCCGCAAATTATTAGTAACTATAGGTTAATCGATTCACTTATAAAAGGAAACAAACTTAATACAAATATTACAAATTAAATTCTTGAAGAAGGATCAAAGATTAAAATAAATACATATTTCATTTTAGACTACATAATTGTCAAAATGAAAGGAGAATTCATCCCCTTTCAGAAACAACGCACCCTTCTGTGAACTCCGAGAGCACGACCCTCAACTAAGACAGAACGATTAAGGGATAAACAAAAGCTATTAGTCACTTTCTTATGACTATCCATACATAACATCACTTCCTAGGAGGAATGTCCAAACCAGGGACTAACCTTGGATCAAGGACCGAGATTCCCTTCCCCACTCTCTTCAGGGGTTGCGAGTTCAGGATTTTGTTTCACTATCAAATACTCCTGTGAATAGTGACGTCACTGTCCGCTTTCCGAGGCTGCGAGTTTAGACGTGCGAAGGAGAGTATGATTATTCGGATATTTCATGTATTGAGAATGGGTCATTAATGGATGTACAAATTAAATGGAAAATAGCACATGTCATATTGTAAACAGCATAAATACATTACAAAATGGATGGTATTTTCAATATAAATGTAAACAAAATTCTCGAGCTCTTGACCTACTACTCTACTTCCGATTAGAGAGTCTGCAGCTGCTCACTACAGTTTATTCTGCAAGGCGATATATTCAAATAAATAATTTTGTTTTCAGGTAGGTAGGTACTTTATTTACGTCGCACTAGAGCTGCACAATGGGCTATTGGCGACGGTCTGGGAACCATCCCTGAGGATGATCCGAAGACAATCTATCGCAATTTTGATCCTCTGAAGAGGAGATGGTTCCTCCACTTTGCTAGCCTGACGTCCTGTGCGTGAAGTCGAGCACTTTACGGTTGAATAATTTAACGAGAACTGATACCGCGCACACTCGGTCCCTACACAGGCTGTTCAAAGTTATGACCTAACCGCTTACTGACCGCATCCAGTGATGCTTGACTGCGGTGTTCTACTGGGAAGCGTTGCTTTACGATATTTGATACATTACGATACATTGCGGGATAATTTTGTTTTTAATAAAAGAAAAAATTATATGATTTCTGAGCTCAAATTTGTTGTATTTTATAATATAATGATATTAAGTAATTCTGGTAAGTTTAAAGTGAAATTCTGTTTTAGTTATTTAAAGATATATTGTTAAAAAAGGTGACATGTTTCCTAGATTTATTAAAAACTCGCTTTTTTACAGTTCTGATTTGGCCCCCTTTTTTGTTTATTACTGTTTGTTCTTAGTGCAAGCCGTACACCATTATACGTTACTGTTAGCATATTGTTCAAGCAGCGAGATTAAGTTTATTTTACAAATTATCATTTAGATTTAAATTTCGAAGGAAGAAGCATTTTATAGTTATTCTTTTATCAAATGACAATTCTTATGTATTGAAATGACAAGTCTTCAAACGACGATTTTTATAACTATTCTTCTTTTTAACAAAAATAATAAATCAGATAACAAATACACGTATATGGAGTGTGTTTTCAATATAAATGTAAACAATAACAATCTCGAGCTCAATACCTGCTCTAGTTCCGGTTAGAAAGTTTGCAACTGCTTACTACAGCTTATTCTACGAGGCGATATTTTCAAACGAATAATTTTGTTTTCAGATAAAGAAGTAAATTAGATAATTTCTGAACTCAAATCTGCCGTATTTCATAAGATATTAATGTTATTAAGTAATTCTGGTGAGTTTGAAGTGAATATTTGTTTCAGTTAATTATAGATATATTGTTAAAAAAGGTGACATAGTTCTGATTTTGAAAAACTCGCTTTTTTGGCAGTCCTGATTTCGCCTCTTTCCTTTTGTTTATTACTGTTTATTCTTGTTGCAAGCTGTGCACCAAGTTACGTTAGTGTTAGCACCTTTAGCATTGTAAACTCAAGTAATAAGTAATCAAATACCATGTTTGCGAGAATCTCAAAACACAATGATCACGTTGTGAGCCAAATGGCTCTAAAATACATTAAAAACAGTAACCCGGAAGTAAAGATGGTACGGAGCTTGCAGCGTTCCCTGGTGCAGAAAACACCATCCATCTCTTTCAGAAATTAATTGGAATTATAGATTTTTCAAGAATATATATATATATATATATATAAAGCTTAAATTAATCTTTTTAAGGCCAACTAATATAGAAGTATTTAGGATTGTTGTTATTCTATTACGTCGCACTAGAGCTGCACAATGGGCTATTGGCGACGGTCTGGGAAACATCCCTGAGGATGATCCGAATACATGCCATCAAAATTTTGATCCTCTTCAGAGGGGATGGCGTCCCCGCTTCGGTAGCCCGACGACCTGCACGCGAAGTCGAGCACTTTACGATAGAACAGTTTAACGAGGACCAATATCGCGCACACTCGGTCCCTACGCAGACTGATCCAAGTGGTCACCCACCCGTACACTGACCGCAGCCAGTGATGCTTGACTTCGGTGATCTGCTGGGAACCGTGTCTTAACGATCAGTCCACTGCGGAACTGAGGTATTTAGGAGAGGTTATCCAATGGATGCGCGCATGAGCTGACGTTCCAAGTTTCATTTCGGATTTTAACTTACCATATCCTTAATATACATAAAAGTGCCTTCATTTATTATGGAGGTCATAGATACCTTGATACTCTTTCAATATTAGAATAATAAATGAAAGTAATAGATAATGCACAATTTTAAAAATATATTTTATTGACATATATCGCGTACAGATCCTTCTGTAACGATCACACGTAACTTATATTTATAGACTCTTAAATACCGTTAAATGAATTAAGTAATTAAAAACATAATTAAAAAAAGTACTGCATTAAAAAAAACAAAATATAGTGATATATAATAAAAACTTTCTAATCCGATGTTGCGCTGCCCTGATTTTTTCGCACATTTTCAGCCTTATTTCTTTCTTTACATTGAGTGTTTCTCATGAACTGGTGGACGCCCAGAGGGTATGCTCTTGCTGCCTCTGGTAGCACCAACTCTTCTTCGGCTTATTGAAGATGGTTGGTCTTTAATTTTACCTCTGGAGGTTTTATAAATGTGGGCACCCATGCGCTTCGAGTTTTAACTCCATCAGTTCTATTCTTGATCATGTTTAAAATTATTCGTGGCGTGCCAAATTTCTTATGGCATTTTCATTGAGCCTAAAATATTAAAATAATTCTCTAAGAATTTCCAATGTTAAATACCTTTAGAATTTACAGTAAATTATTAAAATCAAACGACTTAATATTGCTTGTTTCAATTTTTTCACTATCCGTAAATTTAAAAAAATAGTCTAAGATATGAAAAAAAAAGAGAGATCATTTTCGTCTTAAAATATTTATAAAATAAAATTGAAATGTTTTTAACTTTGCTATTATAAAAATATTACTCATAATATTTGTTCTCATAAAAACAGTATCGTTACAAAATGTCTTAATAAAAAGAAGACGAAAATAATATGAATACCTTATTAGCGCTGAATGAATCAATCCAAGCTTGGATATCATATGGCTTGATAAAAGAGCGGATTTCTATTATTTTTCCATCATTTTTCGTAATAACATTCGAGAAATTTTTAGGAAGATCCGCTTCATTGAAACTATGAAATGTCTCATCCATATCTAACTTGGTGAATGATAGATACACTATACCGAAAGCAAAACAAAAACATGAGCGCACAGTTGTTTGGCGATTGCTGAGAACGCTCCCTTAACACCAATAGAAATTTTCGCCAACTGTTTCCAATCCCTGATAGACCCTATCAGGGATTGGGTCTATCAGGGATTGGAAATCTCCATGGTCTGTTTCTACGCAAACCGGAAATATAGGCGGTCAAGAACTTGCAGTCTTACTACTGCAGAAAACACAATCCATTGGATAATGTAAAGCGCTACCTAGGTTAGACCTTTTACGTTTAACCACTTTGATTTTACTTTACTCCAAGTTAGTTTATAGCCGTGCTATTGCTCTATATTCAAAACTTTGCCTTGGAAACGAAACTACAGTTTTTCATAATTTCAGCCGAATTTGACTCTGGTGGCCTATTCCGTAACTAAATTTATTCTGTATCGCTGACTTTGGCTGTCATAGCCGTGAGTGATATGATACCTTAATCAATGTTGTTAGTGTCTTGTATTGATAGATTTTGTTTATAAGCTATGCCTATAGAAACGCGAACAAATAGTGCTCTATTTCGGAGAGCGGAACAGTTGAAACGATGGGAAGACTCCGAAACTAACCAAGTATCTCCTACCATTCCTAAGGATAAAAAAAATACAATAAAGTTTAGTGATGGTTGTGTATTTCTTGCTGCATGTGCTGCTAGTGATACGGAAGAAGTCGAACGCCTTTTAAAACTTGGAACAGACATTAATACAGCCAATGTTGATGGTCTAACAGCATTACATCAGGTAAGAGAAACATTTCTCTAGAGTTACAACAAATTTTTTTTTTTTATATGTTTGTCATATTAATAATCGCAGTTTTGGTATAGAATTATTTGGTGTTTAAAGCTACCGGTTTTATTTCCTACCATTAAAAATTCAGTCATTATTGGTAAAATTAACATTTTGCTGTAGTTGTAATATTATAAGTTCCATATTTATTGTTTGAATGTTTATCGAAAATATTAGAGACCTTAAGTTATGTTTTGGCAAAACAATTTGCTATTCAAAGGGAACTAGTTTTATTTTCCAATATCAGAACCTAATTCTCACTTGGTCAGAGGTGGCATTTGCCCAAGACCTCCCAATATCAATACTTTACAGATTTCATTAAAAGATTTTTTAATTTTACTCACCGTTCACAATTGGGACTTGCTTATACATTAAATTTTTGAAATTGATTAATTTTTATAATTTCTGATTTTACTAATCTAGCTCTAAAAATTGGGGAGACTTCCATTTCGTGATCTGTGGCAGAGAATAACTTGTAGCCACCCCGGAAAACATCTTTTTTAAACATTTGCAAGTTTAAAATCTATTTGGCACCTTAGCGATTGTAGTTGATGTGATAGATCACATTTAGGAAATATCCCTTAAAAATATTTAGACTGTGAAAAAAGTAGCGGGGATATTTCCGTATTGTGATCTGTCTTGCCAACTACAATCGCCAAGATGCCAAATAGATTTTAAACTTTCAAATTTTTTAAAAAAAACTTGTAGATGTTTGTCCAGGGGTGGCTACGAGTTATACTTTTCATGTTGGTCCCTTTCTGTGATATTGTTTTAGTTTCTCGTGGGCCACTACCCGGAAATTTCCAAAACTTAGCGATTATTCTGCCACAGATCATGATACGGAAATCTCCCCATAGTAACTATAATTATTTCTATTGAGTGGAATTCTGGAGCTGCAGTTACAGGGCTCCATACTATGCTCATCATGTACATGAAAGCAATTCATCAGATTCAGGTGAAGGGAGCATTAGAATAAAAAATCTAAGGCAAACTTGTCGTGTGAATTTAAAAACTAAACTGTGTAGTATTGAGATGCATGAAGCCTATCGTACAAATCTTATTGAGGACACCATTATAGACTTTTATTATTATTATTAAGAAGAAATTTTATAGTTTGTGAAATGTTACATGCATACATATTCCTTTTCACTCCCAAATGGAGCATTGGGCTTCTATCATAGCTTCCTATCTCATTCTATTTGTAACCATATCTCTCTCCATGCCTTTCCTATTGTTTACAATAGTCCTGCACCAAGTATTTTTAGGTTTTGTCTTTATGATTGGAGCCCTGAGGGTTCCAATCAAAAATTCGTTTTACTTTAAAATTTTCAGGCTTACGAACATGACCAGTTTATTTACGTTTTTTAATTTCTCGATCAATCTGTTTCTATTAGGAATGTAACGAGTATTCAGCCCCTTTGTGGCATATTTGGTTGGCCGAATATTCGGCGAGATATTCATCCGACTATTCCTCAAAGTATTCTTGAAAAATTTTTTTTTGACTGAGATTTTACAGGGAAAGTCTTTATATTTTTGTGGCGTAACTACCACTACAAATATTAAATACCAAATCAATAGTATATAAGACATGTTAACTTGAATCCATCACGAGGTACCTTTTGATAGATGAAGGTTGACATAGTCTATAATAAAATCTCCCCACAGATTTACTAAAAGCTGGAATTGTATTTTTTACTATACATTATTAGAAATAGTTTTTACGTATATTTGTTAAGCTCTGAAACTTGTTAGTTTATGTCCTGAAAATATTTGGAAACGCGAAATTTGAGGAATTGAAATTAGATTACTTTGTACTGAATCATGAGTTTTGAAATGCTGATTTTTTTCCCCTTTTTAATTTTGTTCATACTAGTCAATTTCACCTGTTTTTCAACTCTTCGTTTTAAAAATCTTTTTGCTTGTTTTTCTGCTTTAACTGAAACAAAGCATGTGAACGAAGCATTTCTTATAGACTTGATTATTTTATTCTCACTATTTTCTTGTACGGTAAGACAGCTAACTAGTAGTGATGTGGCCGAATACCGAATATTCGGCCACATTTTAGGTCGAATACCGAATATTCGGTGGCCGAATACTTACTTTTTAAATATTTCTCTTTTGATTGTAATTTTGTAATTAAAGTAATTTTCAAATTTTAAATTAAAAATGAAATAAATATTAACAAATTTGTTTTTTAATCTTTGTATATTTAAAAAAATTGTAACAACTTGATTTAATTTTTGTAATAATTTAAATATCTTGATGCCAATAACAAGGCAATATGGCTTTTATAAATCTAAATAATTAATAGCATCTTTTAATTATAGTTATACTTGTAATTTATGTGCTATTTTATTTAAAATAAGAGCTCATTACTACTGTTAAATGTATTCTTAACTTTCTTTTTTGTCAGAAAAATTATTAAAACCCAGAAAATTAAGCTTGTTAAGTAGCTTGTTTCTCTAAGTATCAAGACATCCATTAAATGGATAATTAATGTTTTACATTTATAATAAATAATTATATAATCATATATTTCTAGTGCATATTATTTATAAATAGATATTATTAAGGGAATCACAAATACATTTTAATTGCCGATTCAGATAGTATTCACACTTCTATTTAACAAACTATATATATTTGTATTTAATGTAAAAGATTCCAATGCTTGTTTAAATACATATGATGATAAATTTGCAAGAAGAAAAAGTTTTTATTTATGTAACATTATTAAATACACTTATGTATTGTACAACTTAAATTGAGTAAATGTTAGATTTTCGAATAATTAATGCAGTGAAATGTAACTCTGCAATATTTGTGATTAAATGTATTTAAAAGTATATTTAAAAAATATCTTTCTTTATTATTATGAATTTTTTCAGCCAAATATCTAATAATATTCATATTCAGCCGAATAACTTAAGTATTCGGCTAGGCCGAATATTCAGCAAAAGGGTCGAATACCGAATAGTGGCCGAATATTCGTTACATCCCTAATAACTAGTAGTATGGGAAACTTTGATTCTCAATGTTAAAGCTATATTTCAAAACTAGAATAATTTTTTTTGTTTCTCATTTGAATTTTTTTATTAATCTTTCTTTTTATAAGTGTTCTTATTATGACAACATTCTTTAAAAAGCATTTATAGGAGCGTTATTTTTTTATGGTCACTTTTTCTTAAAAAACTACGATGTGAAAAAGTTGTATTAAGATTTATAGCATTAAATCTTTTGTTTAAGAAGTAAAAACAATTTTTGTTTAGCTTTCTATTTAGCTTTTTCTTTTTGAAATTTTTTTTTTATAAAGGTTTTTATTATGACGTGGCTATTAAGAGAGGGTTTCTGTTAGACTTAAATCTTCACCTTTTCTGTTGTTGTTGGAAATAGAGTAATTGGAAAATTAAAATGTGTAGCTTCAAAGTGAAAGTTCGTTGTGAAAGTTTGTTTTTCTTTCAAAAATTAAGATAGATTTTTACTGTTTCTGTTTTGCTTTTGTATCTTTGATTTTTTACAGACGTTTTTATGCTATCGCTGTATTTTTTAAAAGCATTTCTGTTAGACATCTCTTTTAATGTTATCTGGATAATTTTTTTACGGAATGTATTATTTTTACCATTAAGGATTTGTTTTAAAAATTAAGAGGGTATTTTTTATATAGATTTTTTCGACTTTACGACTTTTTTTGTTTTTTTAAAAAATGTAACCGTTATTTTTTTATTACTTTTTCTTGTTCTTTGGGATTACCTGTCAACGCTCGCAAAAATGCGCAAATTCTTTGGCTCTATCTTAATGAAAAGCTGTTTCCAAAATAAATATTCTGAACTTATTAAATTTATCGAATAATAATGAAATAACAATAACAAAAAGATTAAATTTGCAGTTATTGGCATAGGAGCTTCCTTTGGCGATAATATAGGATTTAGCAAAAATTGGTTGACTGGATAATCCCTAAGTACCGCCTTTTTTTTAATCTTAAATATTTCTAAATATTTATTTTAGTTATGTTACATTTATTTTTATTAATGCCTAACTTTTCGACCAGAGTTTTTTGCTTTTACACTAAAGCAATAATAGAGCTAAATTTTTATTACTTTTCAATAATGACTGAACTAATTTCTATATAAAAAATACTTATGAATGATTTTTAAAAAAAAATGTTATTTGACTATTCAGTCAAATCACTATTCCTTACATCCCTAGTTTCTGTTTTTGCATTACAAATTTTATAGAACCACTTGATATGCAAGATTCTTAAATTGTTGTTAAAAAATACTTTTTTCAGGTTTTTTTTTGTTGCAATGACATGTCTCAAATCCATATAGTAGGACAGATTAAACATTAGTGTTGAGAAGTGTAATATTTGTTATGTTTTTGTTTTTCCAAAATTTATTAAGGTTATTATTATTACCTTATTAGGAATTTATTATTTCACGCTTTGTTTAATCTATTTAGTATGTATACTAAATATAAATAAATTGGTATCTGTTTGCGATCTTTATCAGTTTCTCCTTCGTTATTAATTATATTTCCATGATACTTAAAATGTGCTTACCTCCTCTAGTTTAATAATTTCTATGAATATGTCATTGAATTGTTTAGGATTAATTTTTAATGTTTGTTAATGTTTGATTAATGTTTGTGTTTGTTTGCATGTCTTGAAGGGTGTTTGTCAGTAACCAGTATATGTAACAGTAAACAGTGAAATGTTGACATCTATTAAGTGAATTCTGCTCAGACTCTCAGGTTATTTTTAAAAAAAACGACCATGACTGCCAAAGAATTTATTGTAAAACTCTCATCATCATTTTGAAAAATGTCATTCTTTTGTCTTAAAAGTACATGAGAATTTTGTCATTATATTTGATTTTTTTTTTTTAATCAACTGTTTTGGATACTCTCATTTTTTATTTCATATTTTATAACTGTCATTGAACAGCTGACCTAATTTTTGGGCTTGACTACTAATGTTCAATTTCGTAACCTTGTAATTTTGAACCCAATCCAGAAGACAAGGGAACTTCTGGATCAAGTATTTGCCAATATTTGCCTTAGTGGAGGACTTTTTGATGAACTAACCCGCATTTGCGTTACATGGAGATGAAGACCGCGAGAAACTCCCTCGGTTAGCCCGACAGCAAATGGGCTCTAACCCATGGTCCATCTACCACTAACAATATTTATCGTCAGCACTGTGGCAGGTGCAAGCCAGTGGGAATTTGTATCAACCGGCGATTGCTGGAATTAGAACCCAGTTTACATAATTGGAAGGCAAACGCTCTATCCCCTGAGCCATCACAGCTCTTACTTTCCTTTTAAACAAATAAAAAATTTCTGATAATGACACTAATAGTATTTTGCTTTTCCCATTCTCACTCAAATTTTAATAAACTAGGCATTGTTTTATTTTCATGTAATAAGTTTCCTCAAAATTGTTTTTCCACATTTATCTGTTTATTGTTATGTCTTTTATAAACAACTAAACTCCTTGTACTAACCCTTTTTAATGTTAATGTCCATTAACTCTTTGAAAAACAATAAATTTTTTTAAAAGTAAAAGACTAAGACTGTCAATTTTTTTATAGTTTGTCTCTAGTATAACAATTTATTTAAATGAATTTTAACATTATTTTAATTAATTTGTGGTTAGCTTTGAAAGCCATAGCCTTTCATAGAGTTAAATACCTACTAAATAAGTAATATTGATTAGTCATTATCGTATGATCCTACCTATCTGGTACATCTCGAAGTTATCTTAGCACGAATATGAATCAGAAGAATATTTCATATTGGTATCTGTTTGCGATGACTGAAAGCGTCTAACCCAATTCTTAGAGTCTTGTGCTTAGAATAAATTTATGAAAAAAAATTTCTGCATTAAGTAAAATTTTTCTCAGTGAACTGAAAAGTACGACAGGTGAGTAAACTACTATATTGGCTACTTTTTATTATGTAAGGTATTATTATGTAAGGTATTGCTTATTTATTATGTAAGGTATTATTAATGTGGGGTGACTTATTTCTTAGCAACTTTCAAATTAAATAGAATGTATTATTAATTATTGATTGGTTTCTGGTTCCAAGAGGTCAATATCAGGGTTGCAAGAAACCCGGGTTTTTGTAGAAAAACCCATCCTGGGTGGGTTTTATTGGGCTTTTCTGGGTTTTTCATGTTTTTATGGAGGGTTTTCAAAAGAGAAGGCAGGGATAGGTTCTTCATTTTAAAAAAGCTTATCAATATAATATAGTTTAATTTTATAAATTGACTTCATATAGATAATTAATACAAATAAATTGATATGAAAGTCTGAAAAAAGTTTCTTCTGACATCACGATACAGAATGTTATGTGTACTCACATACATCACACATTTGAAACTTATTTTAACACAGGATTACTTTTTATTTATATTTTATTCTTAAATATTTGAGGAAATTTTTTAATTTGCATAGAAAGCGAATCAATGGCCATATAGTCAAATCTAGCCAGAAAGATGACTCTCCAGTCTCCAACACAATTAGTTTCTTCACTATAGGTTAATTTTTTTTAGGCTAGACTACATATATATTTCAATAGTTCTCTTAAATATAACAGAGGATAAAAATAAACCAATCTTAGAAAAACCCACTTTAGGGTGGGTTTTACTGAGTTTTTCCGAGTGGGTTTTACCCAGTAAAACCCGGGCGGGTTTTATTGGACAGGTGGGTTTTTTGCAACCCTGGTCAATATTAATATTCGCAATCTTTTAAATTTAAACTTTATAATAAAATTAAATAGAAATTTATAAGAAAAACAAAGCTCTATTTGGCCAGGCCAAAACCTCGTCAAAGTGCTTGAAGCTTCATTCCATCTCTAGTTGTTATAATATTTTTCAACATTACCTATTTAAGCTAATAATACCCTGGCTTCAAAAAGTTAAAGTAAAATCTGTTCCCTGTGTCTGCTTTGAAAAGGATTGAAATGAACATCGAACGAGAAATCTGAAAGGAAATGTGCACTAAACTTTTCTTTATTGAACATGGCTAAAAATTTACACAATTTCAATCACGAAAATGTTTTACAACCAGAAAAAGGAACATTCAGTTTACGATAGTTTTACATGGCTCACTCTTAAGCTCAAAGCATGTGTGGCAGTTCTCTCAATTAAATAGTTTGACATGGATATAATGAACTTATTGATAACACATTGCAAGTGAAGCGTTACTGTACTTAACATGTCCAATGGAATGCGCATGTGATATGTTGTTTTGCAGAGTCAGTAAGTTAGGAACAAGGCTGTAACTACATCTTGGCATGGTCCCTAGGCCCTGCAAGGGAACCCCCTATTGAGGGATACACATTTTTTCAAAATTAAGAAGTTTTAAAAAACATTCTTATTTTTTTTTTTAAGAGTGAAAAGTGTTTTAATACAAAGTGTTTAAAAAAAAAGATCCTTTAAAAATAAATTCTTTTATTTTGTAGTCATAAGCTTAGATCCCTCTTCTCTTGAAATAGAGAGAAAAGAGAAATAACACTGAGTATAGTGGGGGAGGTTCATACAGGGTTGGGTTTTTGACGTCAAAAACGTAGGCAAGTTTCTTTTTTGTCATTGAGGACATTTTATTAGATATTAAATCATGCACAATATTTGATTGATTTATATTATGTATCATATATGAAAAATACAGCCAAAATCATTCAAACTATAAATTTGATTTTTTCTAAAGGCATGGTACTCCTAATACTTTTGCTATATTATAACTATTTGGTTTATATTAGGGGTAATAACTATGAATAATAAATTATTTTCAATCTACATATTGATTTTAGTTCTTTTATGCTGCAATTTAGGCAGATTTTTTAGATTAAGTAAAACTCAAGTGGTCGCCAATAATTGTCTGATCTCAACTTATAAATTTTTTTTTTGATTCTCATTATTTGTTATTATTTATATGAAGGGGAGAGAATCATTTATATGAGACATGTATTTTTAAAAAAAAAAAAAAAAAAAAACTTGTCTCAATTTGTGTATTTATTAGTTTGCATTCCTTTAGCTTAAGCGTGGAACCTTAAATTAAATAAATTACTACTTTTTCAATATATTTTGATTTTTTTAACACACATGCTCATTTGCTCTGGAATATTGAGAAAGCAAATTGATTTTTTTCTTTGTTTTTATTATCAAAGTTTTTAACAATATGTAAACTTCCTACTCTCCAAGCATATTTTGAAAAATTGTTATCTTTTTTTATGAAGTTGAGTCTAATTAACATGAAGTTAAGTCAGGGTTAAATCAATGAAATCATAGTCGGAACCAGGCATATTAAATTCTACATGTCCAACATCATACACTTTTAACAACGGGTGAAATTATATACACTGTCTGCTTTGTATAACTGTTTGTGTGTCAGGCATCTGAAGCAATTCTAATTCAGATTTCACACATTCCAGGGAGTTCCTTAAAAGGAAAGCCATTACGGATCAAAACTAACAAGGCTTCTCACTTTCTGTTTCTTTGAAATATTTTTTCTCAGTTTTGCGCTTTCCTTTAGACCATCTGCTGCTGACCATTGTCTGTGTTTTTCTAAGTGCTTTATTGGTTAGTACTTATTCGATTCTTTTCTTCTATTTTTAGCTTATGCTTTTGAACCTTAACTTGCTGATACATCCGTCATAACACATGGTGCAGTGATTAACTTTTCATTCTCAATTGTTTTTTACCCTAGAATTAGGTATGGTAAAGCTGCTCTAAATATTTGTCTAAAAATACTTCCTAATCCGTAACCTTTTTTATACGATACTACTCGATAATAAAGTAAATCATTTAACATTTGGGAAGCATAATGATCCTCCTAATTCTTGGAGCAGAAAATATAAGGTGCTTCCATCTTGATAGTTAAACTTTTAATGAATAATTTGTGAAAAAGATTGGGTATTTATATTGTTCGTCACATTCGGAGATGCAGTACAACCATTACTTTACAATTTTAAAGGGGAACAAAATCAGCTGATTTCATTCTGAGTTCAGCTTGAATCGTTTAAAATGAATTCCTCATTAAAGATATCGAGGTCTACCATAATACTGATTGTTTCCCTTTTTGTAATTTTATTTGAATGATCCGCAGTAAAGGAGCTTATGTCTCTCCTACAATTCGGATAAAATCTGTGTACATGTTCATGTAGAAAACCAAAAAAGTAGATCTGGCTTGAGGAATAGATTTTTCATACTTCCTTGTATTAGAATATTAGATAGAAATCCTAATGGATTACTTAAATTTTTCCAATGTAAAGTCTTGTCTTGAATGGCATTGATTTTTAATTGTTTGGTATTTTTACTGTAAGATAAAGTAAACCAACTAGGATGTTTCGGTAATTCTACCTGTACAGCTGGAATAATTTCCTAAACAGAGTCATAATACCCCTCATCTATACTCTTTTTGATAAATTTTTCATCACCTGTATAATAGTAAAACTGTATTGTTTAAATCAGTATACCAAGAGTGAGGAAGAATAATTTTAGAGAGTCAAACTTCCCATTCACCTTTTAAATCCTCATAACTGGTATAGGCAATTGGGTCTTAAAATGAAAGATTTTGTTTTCAGAGAAGAAACACTGAAAGATTTTGTTTTCAGAGATGAAACATGTGGAACTATCAGAAGGTAACGTTACATTTTTGAAAATAAGTCTTAGTAAACTTCGACAACACCACTATCAACACGAGGACTTGTGCCACGATAGATTTAACCTGCGTATAAAAAATGTAATGTGAATAGTTGGATAGATATGGATTAACAAAAATATATGATTTAAGTGATATTAAATGAACAAATATTTGGGAACTCAGTTCCAGCTAAAGAAATACATCAAAACCAACAATAATTGACTTATAATTATCTTTTATTATATTTTCTATATACAAAAATTTTATAAACAATCTGGATTATAAATTATTCTTGATTGACCCAAACAAGGACAAAGGGTTATAAGTAGCAAAAATATATTAATAGAGAAATAACTTGCAGCTAAATGAGTCTTGATTTGGCTGAATCAAAACTCATTTAGCGGAAAGTTATTTGTTCATTTGCAAATAATCAATCCTAATGATAAGAAAAATCTAAAATTTACAAAATTTTATTTTAAAACCGAACATGCTTTTGTACGAGATTATTTGCAGATCCTTTTTCTTTTTTTTTCACTGATAAAAGTAACTTAACAATTGTCAGACGTCAATGAATATTTTATTTTTGACTCGATTAAGAAATCTATCATCGAATAGCAAATCAAATCTAGCAATTCTGCTGATATAGCACTATCAGGGGTCTGTCTAGGTTTTTCTCAGGTTTGCCTATTTTGTGAAAATTTAGACATAACATATATAAAATTATAAATTATTTTAAAAAACCAACACAAAAATATAGATTTATAGTTTCTGAAGGAATACAAAAATAAAATTTAAAAAAAAAAGGTCTTTTGTGAAACAACAGTTTTTCCTAAAGTTGAAATTGTGAAACTACCGTTTTTCCTAAAGTTGAATTTGTGAAGGTATCTCTAAACGGTAGTAAATTCGGCCTGGACAAACCACTGACTATGTTTTTCTGACCTACTAGGAAGAATTACTGGCTCAGCTGAACTCAAAGATGTAATAGAAAAATGTGAATTGACAAAATTAATGTTTGCACATATTGAAGCGAATACAATTATTTACGCAACTATACTTATACTGACTGATGCACACAAGCATCACATCTTAACTGGCAATTACATCCAACATCATACGTTACAATTAAATTGACATGAGGTTTCGAAATCATGCAAGTTTCTTCTAACTCTAAAACCGAAAATGTGTCGCTTATATCCTATATCATGTGTCTATTTCTAGTATACAATACTCTAACTGTAAGTTTATGTCTCTCAAGAGAAATTAACCTTCTAAAAAGCTTAGTCCTAATCAGAAATCTCCTTAAGAATGAAAAAGAGCAGGGTGCTTCCTTACAGAAATCGAGTTATGAAAGTTAAAATTTATCAAAATGTGTAATCTTATGTAATAACTGTATTTGATCCTCAATTTTTAAATTACCCTCTTATATTTTTTATGTGTATATTTACCAAAGTTATTCTCTCTCATTGCCAAAATAACAGAAAAATTTGTAGCTTTTAAAATATAATTAGTCCCTCAGTGGACTGATCGTTAAGACACGGTTCCCAGCAGATCACTGAAGTCAAGCATCACTGGCTGCCGTCAGTGTGCGGGTGGGTGACCACTTGGATTAGTCTGCGTAGGGACCGAGGGTGTGCGGTATTGGTCCTCGTTAAACTGTTCTACCTTAAAGTGCTCGACTTCGCGCGCAGGTCGTCGGTCTACCGAAGAGGGGGTGCCATCCCTTTCTCAGAGGGTCAAAATTGTGATGGCATATCTTCGGATCATCCTCATGGATGTTTCCCAGACCGTCGCCAATAGCCCATTGTGTAGCTCAAGTGCGACGTAAATTAACAACAACAAATAAAATATAATTAAAAGCTAGCTAAAAAACAATCTTTGTGTATAAATTTTTTTCAAAAAAGTAAACTAGAAAAAAAAGGATTAATTGATAAACAACTTGATAGATTTTTTAAATATTTCAAACTGAAAATTATAAGAAAATAAGCATTTTAAGGTGCATTTTTAATGAAAGGTATTTATTTTAGAAACAATTATGGCAAAATTTAAAATCGCTAAAAAACTCATAAGTATACTCCCCCCCCCACCCAAATGAAAGATGTGAATATCTCTAGAGCCGAATATTATGCGAATTTTAACTAGACAATCTTACTAAACTGAAGGAAAGAAATAAAAAATTAAAGTTATCTGAAATGGACTTCTCATTAAAACAGGTGGTTAAAGAAACCTTCTCACGAGAAAATAAAATTAAAAGGCAGTGCTCTTAAGAAATGAGAGCTTATTTTTACAAAAAGGGCAAGGAGGGCGCATTTATATGGATCTATTGGACGGGGCTGACCACTCTTTTAAATTTAATGAGAACACTGCCCTATTAGCACTATGGAAAGTGATTTAATAAGTCTCTTAATAGCATGCCCAGCACTTTCTTCATACTTTAACAACCTTTCCAATTTCATATAAACATTTATCTTATCAACTCAATAACAATAAGCCCATTGCCTGCTCTCCTCATTGAAATAATTTAAAAAACTTTTCGCATCTGCATTACAGCTATACTATACAAAGAATGATTTGCATAAATGATCAAGTGTCACAGTCTATTCTTGAAGCTCAAATGATCCCAGGGCTAAAGAGAATAGAAGGGCTAGTTCACTCCGCTCTTAGAGTTGAAGCTACGATTTCCCTCCTCGTGACGTCACTGTGTCCACAGATCTCGTAGATCGCAAGCGAAGATAGTATGATAACTTTGCATCTTTCTCTTTGTAAAAATAAGTTAGACATTTTCTGGTTATTAGCTCTCAAATTTTACGTAATTAACACATTATTTCCGTTCATAAACATAGTTCAAAAAACCTTCTTGCCCATTATATTAAAAAAAAAGACCATTTTAAACTTATAAAAATATTTTACTAGTTGGCGAAAATGACACTATGAATACTTTATTTTAAAAAGTTCAGTTTTAACTTTAATTATTAAGAAAAATGAAAGCATATATCGACACTTTTTTATCTACATATTCTTTTATAACAATAAGTTGAGTTAAATTTAGAATCCCTGATTTTAAAATATGCCATTAATTTGTTCATACTTAATCATTAGGAAACATCAACCTTAAACGCTAATTACTGAAACAAAATAATAATTTAAGTTCATAATGACATTAGAAATTTTACAATTGCTTATAGATATTTAAATTTACGATGATATAATTTATAGATATTTAAATTTAAGAGAATATAATTTTTAAAAAAAATCATAAATATTTAGAATAACTACATTAAAAAATATGTTATGAAATTAGGAGAATTTCAACTATATACTATATATTTTATTTATACTTTTTATTTACATTTTAATTTTCTTTGACTTTATAAATTTTTTAATTTTTTTCACCTACCTTTCTTTTTGAAGTAACGAGGCGGTATCTATTTAGATAATGAATTTTTATAAAAGTTCTTAACGATAGAATAAACGTATTGCTGTTTTATATTAACTGTGTCATTTCGAAATCCATTCTTTACATAGTTGTTCATTTGCTTTAGGGAACACGCGTAAAATTATATTTTTTCCTTTTGTTTTTTTATCAGAAATTTTGCAAGTTGCAATCGCGCAAACTGGCATTTAGATAATAGTTTTAAATGTTCGTAAATTCACTGCAAAAACTGAGGAAAGTCATTATAGAAAAAAAAAAATGTCTTAGAATATGTCACAAAAAGAAATGTTTCAATATTAGTTAGAGCTATTAAAGCCGAACGCTCCATTCTTGAAGTAAAAGTGCGAACTTAGCGCCAAAGTGTCGTCACTAGAGAAAATCGGAGGATTGGCGCGGCGAGAGTTTCTACAAAGGAGTGAACCAGCCCTTCTATTCTCTTTAGCCCTGAAATGAACCAGACTTAAAGGCAACCTTAGAATTTAAGTCTTTTTTCCAACTCTTTTAACCCATGCAATATAATGCTGGTGCATCATCAGATATAAAAACTGTAGGGTGATTAAAATATGAGGCACGTTTATTTATAGCTTTGAAAAATATTTCAATACATCAGCTGTTTCTCTTGAAGAGTAAAATACAACAGCAGGAGAACCTTAATGATTAGTATCATTAATCATTAAGGTGGTGAATTTAATCTGATACTGGTTAAAAGAAATAAAAAAATATGCGTTTATATATAGTGATACTGACACATATTCCACTCATTCAATTGTAAAAGATTCATTAAAATACTAAAAACTTCATATTTGCTGAATTTTAATTTTGTTTTCTTTATAACCAGGGCTCGTAAAATACTGTTGCCATAGACGACCAATAAACTTTAAATGAGAACTATATCTCTATTTTTTTAAATACGATTAAGTTCGAAAATAATTTTTCCCGTTCTCGCACGTGTTTTCAACTTATCATTGGAGAAAAAATTCTATTTTACCTTATTTTCGCAGTGTCGCGTGTTCGTCAAATTTCTGATTTCGCGTTTTGTAATAAAATTATGTTAAAAAAATAAGAATTTAAAAATTCATGGAGAAATTCATAGCAACTGCGAAACTGTCATCGAAAACCAAAAGATTTGTGATGAAATCGGTGCTAAATCGAACACATGCAGTCGAACATCGAAAGGTGATTACTCATTTGTGCGACTTTAAATTCAACAAAAGTAATTCACGAAACAGTTCAGTTTTCAAACTTATTTAAAATTCCCTGGGTATAATTGTTTGAAAAGTAGTTAAAAAGTATGAATTCACGACGAAATCGGCGCAAATCGAAAAAATTTTTAATTTGGAAGGGGGAAAAAACTAGAAACGTGGCAGTTGTTAATATTTTTTGCTGGCTACCAATATTTTCAAATTCTTACAGCCCTATTTAAAACAGTTCTTTTACATTTTTTTAAACTGGCTAGTTCAAAAAGTTATTGAAGTGAATGTAAGTGCTAATTTGTTTCACATAACATAACATGGCACAATATTACATAACTAAAAATCATAAAATAATGTGGGAACGAAATATTACGATACAAAAATCTTACATTTCAAAGTGTTTTTGATCTCATGAAATAGGTTTTAACGGAGTACAAAAGGTTAAATGAAAGTTGCCGGATTTTCAATATTATGTTATGAATGTGAGATGAAAATATGCTGCACATAAGGAATTGAACTTAAATGTTTTTAATGTATTTTCAAAGTAACCAGGAATGAATCCTTGATGTCGAAAACTGCTGAAAACCGTAAATAATTGTAACCAAACCAATAATGCATGACAATTTTTTCGAACTTATTTAAAACATGCAGTTGATATTAGAAGTATAAATAAATGGAAGATTATATACTGAAGAATTACGGAATAAAATTTAAATTTCTTACGTTAAAGCACTGAAATTATTTGAAGACTAAAATTCTCTCTTTATATTCATATATCCTTTTATAGTTTCTCTTTTTTTTAGGACTTACAACATCATAAAGTCTAAATTGCAGGGTCAAATAAATGATAACAGGGTGTTACAAAAAAAAAAGTTAACCAATCTATTTTTAATTTGTGTGTTAATTTCTGTTTTTTTCTTCTACTACTTAAAACTTAAAAGATTTTATAATATATCTAATAGTTAACGTATTGCTTTTTTTACAATATCAAGCAAAAGATGTGCTATTTTAGAGTTGTTTATGCAAGTAAAACGACAGAGTGATGCAATCTGTCGTTTCAAATAGCTTGGCAATGATGGAAGTAAATGAAAACACTTCCAATAACCGTAAGACCATCAAACAGTGAGTTTAACGCAATTCAAAGGTTTCCATGACAAAAATCACTCGTGAAATGGTAGTAAGTGATAAGTATGACGAAAGGCAAAAACAAAGCTTGGACTAAAGCCTTATAAGTTCCAGAAAGTTCAGCCCAAGAAAACAAATTCATGCGGCTCAAAAGATACCGAAAACTTTTGGGACTGGCTGCAAGAGAGAGTTTACTTTTCATTGTTGAGAAGCTTTTTTATCGTCAAACAAGTTCATAATTACCAACCAGAACGATAGATTTTCGTTTGTAGAAGCTGCAAGCACATCGGCGATTGTTGAAATCTAAAGTAGGTCATGGTCTGCGGCGAAGTTTGAGCAAGCGACATAGCACCTCTGGTTTTTGTGTACGAGAGCGTTAAAATAAATCAAAAAGTGTAACAGTGAGACATTCTAGAAACCGTTGTACTTTCGGGTCGAAAGTGCATTTCAGCAACATAAACTGAACTTTTCAACGAGACTCCGCACTTGCTCACAAGGTTTAAAAATAAAAATTGATGCAAAGCTCATTTTTCGGACATGATATCATCTGAAGAATGGTCTACTAGCCAGATCTCAATCCCATGGATCAGTGTTTCCAAAGTGTGGTACGCGTACCCCCAGGGATACGGGAACAGTTTCGCAGGGGTACGCTTTCTTATGCGAAATATCTTGCAACAAAATTTTTTTTTATTTAAAAATAAAACTAGCCGTGAAAATTTACGATTACGTATTTTTCTATTGGCTTTTTTTTTGCAGAGTTAGCTGTTAATAATTACTGGTGTCAACAGTCAGTTGTGATTTTTAACTTTTGTGCAATTTTTTTATGGTAAAAAATACACAATTTTTTTTTATAAGTGGTACACAGTGTTACGAAAAATTTGGAAAGGGTGCACAAAAGTCATAAGTTTGGGAAACACTGCCATGGCCCATTTTGGAGTCTAAGACCTGGGGGCTTATTACCAGTGATACGGAATTCATTTCGCTAAGTGATTCCAGGCGGAAAGTAGTTTTCATCGGATTGCAGATTTCGCAAATGTCAATATGGCATAATACGAGAGTTTTAAAATCGGAGACCGAGATATCTATTCCGATGAAAGAGGTGTGGTTAGTTTTAACCGCTTTTAACCAATCACACAATCGAATCTCTCCATGCCGGTAAATCTCCAAGCTAGATATTCTTATTTTATAATGTCTCCATCAAGAGGGAGAACGCAATATTGAAATATAAATAACCAAATATATAATAATACTAATATACTACATACTAATATAATAATATATACTAATATAATAATAATACAAAATGAATATAGCTAATACAAACAACCATTTAATGAAAAATAATTTATCAATAAGATTAACATAGAATGTAGATGGAACATTTCTTTATGAAAGGCCCTGCGCATGCGCGAGTTTATTAGTGAAAATGGCGAGTCCCGTGTTGAAAGCATTCTGCGTATTACAATTTAACAAACATTCTGTTATCACAGTGCAGTGAAGATTTCGTCCGGGTATGATGATTCGCACATTTTTAAATAAACTTCAAAACCGTTGAATTCGTCGAAGTAGAGATGCCGACGATGTCTTCTGCTCTTGGCAACCGAGATATCTGGACTTGACACCCTGCGATTTCTATCAATGGGGTTATGTGAAAGACAGGATAGGGTGTATGTGCTTCCCATGCCCAAAGCAATTGAAGAACTCAAAGAAGGCATTTGTAATGCGCTTGCGTCAATGATTGCACAAATGCGTCAAAATGTATGGCGTGAAATGGACTACCGTCTAGATGTTGCCCTTGTGACCGAGGAAAGTCACATAGAAAATTTGTGACACATGTATACAAAATTGTGAAGTTCCTTCTGTAAATTTTATAAATTCTTTTTCTTTAGATAGTTATAGCTGTTTATAATCGCTATTTTCATTTTGAATTACCCTGTAAATTCTGCTATTCTATTACGGAATCGAGATTTCGACTGCTATTTAACCCACCGGAATGGAATTAGTAATAATTTCGCCCCGGAATTTAATTCTGGGAGCAATCAAGACTTCGTGATACGCCATTCCGACATTCACGGAATTATGACGTCACGAGAGCATCATTTCGACCGAAATTAGATTCCGTAGAAAACTACACTAAACCACAAAAGATTGAAAAGCAATCGCTTCGTGGGAATGGAATATATTAAAGGTGGAAGACTTCTGAAGCTATTGCGCCTCAGCATCACTGCAAAAGGCGACCCATTTGAAATAAATTTTATTATTCCATTTTATTAATTTATTTATTTTTAATGGCAAAGGAAGGCAGAGGTGCCGACCAACCTTGCACCACCATCACGCTTGCAGACGCAGTTGCAAGACAGACTTCTGCCCCATTCCTTCAGGAAACCCCTCATTACTGACTTTGATTGTTCCCGAAACTTAACATCAACAATTACTAGACTAAGAACAAACCACTTTAAAGGGGTGAAAATTCTTCCCGACGAAATAAGAACTTATATTCCCTGCAAGAACTGCACCGATGTCCAACTTACCCCGGATCACGTTCTCGAGTGCCCAGCCCTTACCCCATATGTTTTACAACTGGGTATGGTGCCACTGGCTTCAGAACTTCGTGAGATCCTTTACAGTAGTATTGGAACTTGCGGATGCTGTTTGAAGGCACACGAGGCCATTTAATTGTCCATGGACACGATAATAATAATAATTTATTTTTAATAAAGTTTTATTATAAATTTTTGTCCAAATTTTTTTTTTTTGCTGCATCCTGTATAACAATCGGCTAATTCATAAACAAAATCGCCTAAAAATGAAATAGTTTAAAAAAAAAATTACATTTTAATATAGTAAAATAGGAAAAGAGAAATCAACTGTGTTCACTAAAATCACTTTTTATTTTCCTATGTAAATTGATTTAACCCCTTCGAGATGGGTGATTTATAAAAGCATTCGTACAAAATGGGAACCATGATAGAGAAAAATAAAATGTGGGCATTGCTAATTTGACTGACTTATTTCACTTTAATCAATGCTAGTCTAATCATCACATATCAATAAAAGTTAAACTATATAATTTTTATTTTGAACTAAGTTGTGGTGAATTAAATAAATCTAACTATTGGCGAGCGAAATGGGCTATGGATGGCTGACTGAATGTTACAATAACAAGCTTCTTAGCAAACTTCCGGTGTATCCCTCCGCTTATGCTTACGAGGCGTGTGTGAACAGGCTTAATATTCTAGCAAGTTTTATTAATGTGGTATATGTTTAAATTTGAGCTTAATTTTACTATTCATAAGAGTTTCCTGTAATACATAAATTCTAACTGGTTGTGAGCCCAAAATAAATTTAAGACACTTAATATCGCAATATGAATAAAGTGAAACGTTTCGAGTGTTATACCTTAATTGGCTGTGTTTGTGTAAAATAGCGCCTTTTGCTGTTTTTTTTTTTTTTTTTTTTTTTTTTTTTTTTTTTTTTTTTTTTTTGGATAGCATTATAGTAAGCTTGCGGAATCTTCCAAATTCATTTGTGGTTTATTTCGTTGAAATTTAAAAAACGCGTTATGTTGTAAACACTGCAAGTACAATAATATTTGATGCTGCTCTTTTTCAAGTTAAGGCGTTAAAAATCAATCGAAAGTACGGAAGTCTTACGCCGAATTTTAACCTGTAGCTCCATCTGTGATAAGCTTTGCACAATCAATCTTATATTGGTGGCGAACCCGTAGTGCACAATCACTTGGTACATTTTATTAAACAAGTATTCTTTTAAAAAAAGATTTTAAAAATCAACAGTTTCTACAATGTCTCGGATGCTATAAATTTATAAAAGTGGTGATTTACGTTGCATAAATTTATTTTTGAAACTCGTTTTACCAATAGAATTATGAAAACGAAAAAATCCTCTAAATATTGGATCTGTTATAGACCTAACCACCTCGACCCCGAATCTCGGGACCAGTGATAGCGGATTGCTCTAATTGTTTTCTAAGTCTAGTGGTCCCGCAATGGACTGATCATTAAGACGCGGTTCCCAGCAAATCACCGAAGTCAAGCATCACTGGCTGCGGTCAGTTGGGTGACCACTTGGATCAGTCTGCTTTGGGACCGAGGGTGTGCGGTATTGGTCCTTTTTAAACTGTTCTACTGTAAAGTGCTCGACTTCACGTGCAGGTCGTT
>NC_092214.1:749805-752653 GCF_043381705.1 Parasteatoda tepidariorum
TCTACATACCTAGCGACTTGGGACATTTGAATCAAACAAAAGTCCATAATATTTATTTCTTTTGATATTGTTTATTAGTTGATTTCGAACTGTAGATGCCAGAAGATGAATGAATTTA
The DNA here is from genome assembly GCF_043381705.1 of Parasteatoda tepidariorum. NCBI lineage: Eukaryota > Metazoa > Arthropoda > Arachnida > Araneae > Theridiidae > Parasteatoda > Parasteatoda tepidariorum. The sequence goes on from NC_092214.1 coordinate 749,924, forward strand.
TTTTGAATCCGTGATGACAAATATGAGAACAACAAATTTTTCTGTTAACAAATTTTTTCATACTCTATTCACTTGATAATAGAATCGTCGAGTAGATGTAGTAAGTAATCTTATTTGATTTATTACTTACCAAGAATGGCTTGAACTTGAAAGGTAGTAACATAGTGAAATATACAATATAATTTATGCTGACATTAAACTTATATATAACATTTAATATTTAATAACATTTCATTTTTATTCTAAGCAGAGCGCGATGACAAGGTCGTGAATTAAACATTGAAATATATTTAATATGAATATGAATTTAATATAATATTTAATATGAATTAAATATTAAATATTATGAATAATATTTATGAATTAACATTTATTATATTACACTGGCACTAATTTAAAATATATTTTCCAGAAGTCAATTGTAATAAAAAAAATTATCCAGCAATTTTTTGTTTTGCAGACCATTTGGCGCCCCTTTGTGAGTAGCGCCCGGGGCATGATGCCCCCCCCCTTGACCACCCCTCGCTACGCCACTGCACTTATAACGTCTTATCCTTCTTTGAGAAGGTTTACTGAACTGCGATCAAAGCCACCCTTGTGACCATCCCTCCTTCAACCATGCAGTAAAACATTTTCTGATAAGATCGCGGTCTCGCCAACATTGCTCTCCAGTAATAAGGGTATAGTGAAGGGGTACGTTAATTCGTGCTCCCCCAATTTTTCATTAATTACGCACTTTTCAAGGAATGGTAACTTTTTTTAATCTATAATTAAAATAAAAACTATATTTAATCTATAATTAATTGATAACTATGCTTATCAATTATTAAACTATAATTAATTGGTGATTAATTTGAAAGCTGCTTGTTTAAATTTTATGTATAACCAAGCATATATATATATATATTCACATACACGTATTTACATATAAGTATTTGGACACGTGTGATTGAAAAGAAAAACATACTTTACTCATAATCAATAGTTGGTTGGTAGAGCTTCCACGAGAGGCAATTACAGCGTGAACCCACTGGGGCATACTTTCCACAAGTCCTTGCGTGACGGCTAGTGGTATTTTCTTCCACTCGGTTGGAGAAGACATGTAGGTTCCTTCAACGATTTTGGACGGGTAGTACACCCTTTAATTCGGCGATCTAATTCGTTCCAGAGGTTCTCGATAGGGTTCAGGTCTGGCCTCTGGCAGGCCAGTCCATTCGATTAACCCCATTGGCACAATACCGAGCTTTGGTGACCCTCGCAACATGACAGCTGGCGTTGTCGTTCTGAAAGTAATAGGGGTCCATCCCGTAAAACTACCACAATGTAGGAAGCACATTGTCATCCAAAATAGTGCAGTAAGCATCTGCGTTGAGCTTACCATGAATGGGTACCAAGGGTCCCAATCCATACCAGGAGAGAAATGCATCTCAGGACTATATATATAAATGTGGTCAAAAATGCATTCATTTCGGAACAAAATGAATAAACAGATTAATCAAAGTATTGTCCATTGCTGGCTACTACTTTTTCCCACCTCTCTGGCAATTTTCGAATTCTATCTGGAAAAAATGTCTTGGATCGCCTTAAAAGACAAGTTAGGAGCCAATTTTCGATTTCTGCGAAAGAAGTGTACCGGTGACATGCCAAATCGTGCTGCAACTGTCAGAACAACCAGTAATCAGAATGAGCAATGTCCGGTGAATACGGCGGGTGCGGTAAAATATCTCACTCGAGTGTTTCCAAATAATTTTTACGACTTTTCTGACATGACGCCGAGAGTTATCATTCAGAAGAATAACTTTGCCTTGTCTTTGCTCGTATTCCGGCCGTTTTTCTCGTAATGCGAATCAATTGTAGCCTATACCTGATCACCCGTAATGGAATCGCCTCGTTGTAGCAGTTCATTGTATGAAACACCTATTTGGTCCCACCAGATACACAGCATGACCTTCGAACCTTGAATATTCGGCTTTGGTGTTGATGTTGAGGTCGATGGCAACGATTGACCGGGCATAGCGTAGTATTTTTCTTCTTGGGGTTGTCGTAAAATATCCATTTCTCATCCCCAGTCGCAGTTCGATGTAAAAAAAAAAACCCTTTCTTTGTTGCCTTTGAATCAGCTGCTCGCAAGTGAAAAATCGCCTTTCAACGTCTCTCAGTTTTAGTTTATAAGGCACCCAATTGCCTTACTTGTGAATCATACCCATGGATTTCAATCGTATGGAAACGGCTTGTTGTTTAATTTACAATGATTCTGCAAGCTCCTCTTGTGTTTGAATCTGATCTTCATCTAGTAATGCCTCCAATTCTTTGTTTTCGAATTTTTTTTGGCTGTCCAGAGCGAGACTTGTCTTTAACGCTGAGGTCACGACTATTGAAACGTCGATACCATTCCCTACATGATTTATCAGTTGGCGCATTGTCACTATAAACTTCTACAAGCGATCAATGCGCTTCAGCTGCACTTTTCTTCCAATTAAAGCAGAGACATACAACCTTCCGCAAATGCTGCTTAGTTACCATAAAATTTGACATATTCAACGAAGCAAAAAACAGGGTTTTTGTATGAAACTCAAAGCGATGCCACCAAAACCAGCTGTCACTATGAAACATTCATAACTGCCAGAGCCATCTTTTGAAAACGGACCGAACTAATTTGTATTCCCAATATTTTATATATAATATATATATATATACAGAATATGCAGAGATGCCAACTGCTCCGGGCAC